>NC_059086.1:32297976-32384717 GCF_020497125.1 Mauremys mutica | reverse complement strand
AATGTTTCTCTAATTTACTTAACATAGATACAATAGAGAATCCTGTCTCTTACTACCTAAATCTTAAAACAAAGAGTTAGAGAGGGCCCAATTTGTAATGCATATGGGAAAAACAGAATCTTATAGTCCCAGAGGGTCATTTCTTTCTGCTATTCAAAAAGGGTGGCTAGCAGGATGAAATCAAATTATACATTAATTCTCATAGTACATTATAAAGTCCAAATTATACATTAATTCTCATAGTACATTATAAAGTCCAGCTCCTACATATCCCCCATTTGACACTAAGATTATTAATCACCAGTGTCACTTCTTATGTAGTCCACATAATAGAAAATACTGGGAGGTTATTTGGGCCTGTGGCTCTAGCTTTCCATATATTTGTTTTATCCAACAGCACGTTCCAAATATTTCAATTAAACACATGTGTACTATTGGGTTACCGGGAGAGGGGGCGGGCGGAAGCCCGCCCCATGCTAACGGATCTCCCCCCCAGCCTAAGGGGAGGATCCACAGGGCCACGGAAACCCACTAAATGCGGGGGACAACTAATAAAAGAACAGGGACAGGAGTGAGGTCAAAGGGTCATAAGGAGGGAGCCTGATGGGGACACCGAGCAGAGAACCCCGGACAGCGCCCACTGCTCCTCGAAGGCGTCAAGGGAGCCAGCGGACGCCGCCCAGAGGAACTCCGCCCGGAGACGTGAGCGGACGAGGGACCGGAAACAAGCCCCACAGTCGCAGGAGTCTCCGTCGGCCAACCTCCTCTCCCTGGTCGCGTGGATGGCCTTTTTAGCCAGGGCGAGGAGGAGGTTGACCAAGAGGTCCCGCGACTTTGTGGGGCCACGGATAGGGAGTGCAAGGATAAGGAGGTGAGGGGAAAAGTGCAGCCAGAAACGTAACAGAATGTCGGTGAGGAGCCGGTATAGGGGCTGCAACCTGGCGCACTCTAGGTAAACATGCGCCAGGGTCTCCCTCACGCCGCAGAAGGGGCAGGTGTCCGGGACAGGGGTGAACCGCGCCAAGTACACGCCCGTGCTCACGGCCCCGTGAAGGAGCCGCCAGCTGATATCCCCGGCGGGCCTCGGGACCAGGGTGGAGTAGAGGCTGGCCCACCGGGGCTCCTCACCCTCCACAGGTGGCAAGAGGTCCCGCCACTTGGTGTCGGGGCGGGACACGAGGGTGAGGAAGTGAACGGTATGGAGCACGAGCGCGTAGAGTTGTTTCCTTGGCGCGGTTTGGAAACGGACCGGCTGCAGATCGTGCAGCCGGCTAGCGGAGAAGGGGCGGGGGGGCCGGTCGGGTCCACGGGGCAGGGGCCCGATGAAGAGGTCCGGAGGGCTCGGGGTGGGGGGTGGGCGGGGCGTGCCCTCGCGCAGGACCCGGTCGAGGTAAACCCGAGCAGCGGGCGGCAAAGCGGCCTTCACCTCCTGTAGTACGCGCCGGGGAGTACAAGGTCTGGAGAGCCCCATCCGCCGAGCGAGCGTCAGGGGATCCAGCCAGTCTCCCCGGTCGTAGTCCAGGAGGTCTCCGACCCTGGTGGCTTCTGCCAGGACCAACCTCTGGCGCACCGCGGGGGACTCCGCCACCTGCACACGAAGCTGTGGGTTGTGTAGCAGGGGCTCCGCGAGGAGGTCTGCCCCCTCGGTGGCCGCCACAGACCTGGTCGCAGAGAACAGCTTCCAGGTCCGGAGGAGGTCCTGGTAGAAGACCGGCAGCCCGGAGAGGTCTCGCGGAAGGCCCCTCGGGTCGAGATAAAGGAGCTGCCGGTCGTATCGGAGCCCTCGGAAGCGGCGCAGGAAGGCGTGCGCCAGGGCTCTCCATGCCGGACTACCCGCACCATAAAGGAGCCTCTGCAGTGCCTGGAGGCGGAAGACGTGGACCTGAGTGCGGAGGCACTTCAGGCCCTGCCCTCCCTCCTCCAGGGGCAGGTGGAGTACCCCTGCAGGGACCCAGTGCAGTCCTGGCCAAAAGAACTCCAGCACCACCCGCCGGAGGTCGGTCAGGAACACCGGGGCCGGGACCAGGGTGTTGAGCCGGTACCAGAGCATGGACAGGACCAGTTGATTGAGCACCAGTGCCCTCCCTCGGAGGGAAAGGCACCGGAGGAGTCCCGTCCATTTCCGGAGCCGCTCCGCCACCCTGCCCTGCAAACCTTGCCAGTTCTCCGGCGGAGAGGGATGCGTGGCAGAAAGGTAAACGCCGAGATAGAGCAGCGGACCCGCGCTCCACCGGATGGCCTGAAGCGCGGGTGGGAGGGAGCTCGCCTGCCACCCGTCCCCGACCACCAGGCCAGAGCTCTTGACCCAGTTGACCCGGGCGGAGGAGGCCGCCGAGTACACGGCTTGGCAGGCCTCCACCCGCGCCAAGTCGCCCGGGTCCTGGACCACGAGGAGCACATCGTCGGCGTACGCCGACAGGACCAGCCGCAGCTCCGGCTCCCGAAGCACCAACCCCGTCAACCTCCTGCGGAGGAGACAGAGGAAGGGCTCGATCGCCAGGGCGTACAGCTGGCCCGAGAGGGGGCACCCCTGCCGCACTCCCCGCCCGAAGCTGACCGGCTCGGTCAGGGTCCAGTTGAGCCTGACCAGACACTCTGCGGAAGCGTACAGCACCCGGAGAAAACCCACAAACTGGGATCCGAAGCCTAACGCCTGCAGAGTGCCCAGGAGATACCCGTGGTCCACCCTGTCGAACGCCTTCTCCTGATCCAGGGACAGGAGGGCGAACGACAGACCATCCCTGCACCCAAGCTCCAAGAGATCCCGGACCAGATACAGGTTATCGAAGATGGTACGGCCCGGGACGGTGTAGGTCTGGTCTGGGTGGATCACGTCCTCCAGCACGGACCCCAGCCGAATCGAAATGGCCTTCGCGACAATTTTATAGTCCGTACTGAGGAGCGAGATGGGACGCCAATTCCGTAAATCGCGGAGGTCCCCCCTCTTCGGCAATAAAGCGAGCACGGCTCGCCTGCACGAGAGAGGGAGGACCCCGCTCCGCAAGGACTCGGCCCAGACGGTGACTAGGTCTGGGCCGAGGACGTCCCAGAACACGCGGTAGAACTCCACGGTCAGCCCGTCCATGCCCGGGGATTTATTGGTGGGCATGCGACGGAGGGCTTCCGAGAACTCGGCCAGAGTGAGAGGCAGCTCTAGCCGGTCCCGGTCGCCCGCGCTGACCGTCGGGAGTCCGTCCCAGAGCACTTTGCAAGCGGCAGGATCGGTCGGATCCGGGGAGAAAAGGCGCGCGTAGAAGGTCCGGGCCCTCTCGCACATCTCCGCCGGATCCGTGAGGGGGGAGCCGTCCTCCGCCAGGAGGCAGGTGACGTGCTTCTTGGCCCCCCTCCGTTTCTCCAGGGCGTAGAAGAAGCGGGAGCCGCGATCCATCTCCCGAAGGAGGCGGATGCGGGATCGAACAAAGGCGCCCCGGGCCCGATGGTCTTCGAGGACCCGGAGCTCCTCCCGCTTCTCCCGGCACGCTCCGCAAAGGGATGGATCCTCGGGGCTGGCGGCCAGACGCCTCTCCAGCTCTAAGACCTCCCGCTCCAACTGCCCTATCGCCGCATCCCTCCGTCGGCTGGCGCCCCGGGTGTAGTCACGGCAGAAGAGCCGGGCGCGCACCTTCCCCACATCCCACCACCGCCGCGCCGAGGGAAAGGCGCGCCGCTGCCCTCGCCAGGCCAGCCAGAACTCCCGGAAGGACGCCACGAAGCCCCCATCCTCCAGCAAGCTGTTGTTGAAGTGCCAATAGGCCGGCCCCGGCCTCTCCGCGCAGAGAGAGGCCGTCACGGTGACGAGGTGGTGGTCCGAAAAAGGGGCCGGCCGGATGCTGGAGGACTGGGCCCGTGAGAGATGGAACCGGGACAGATAGATGCGGTCCAACCGGGAGTGGCACGACCGATGGGCTTCCACCCGGACATAGGTGTACGTGGAGGCGTCGTCCGGGTGGTGGTCGCGCCAGACGTCCACCAGGGAGTGATGGGCGACGATCTCCCTGAGGACGTCCGCGGCGGCCGGGCTCTGCTCGGTTCCCGAGCGGTCCCGCTCCTCGAGGACGGTGTTAAAGTCCCCGCCCAGGACCAGGCACTCGCGAGGATCCAGGGAGCCGAGGAAGGCGGACGCCTGCTGATAGAACAGCAGCCGTTCCGGGGCAAATGCCGGGGCATAGATGTTGATGAGGTTGACCACAAGCCCCGCCATGCGGACCCGGAGGTGCAGCAGGCGGCCCGGCACAGCCTCGGCGACCCCCAGCACCTCTGGCCGTAGGTCGGGGGAGAACAGGGTAGCCACTCCAGCCTGATGGGTGGTGAGATGGCTGAAGTAGACCCCGTCCCCCCACTCCAGCCGCCAGTTAGCTTCGGCGGCCGGATCCGTGTGGGTCTCCTGCAGGAAAACCACGGAGTACCCCCCCTCCCGAAGGAAGGAGAGCACCTGGCTCCTGCGGAAACCCACTCTACAGCTCCGGGTGTTTAGTGTGGCAAAGGTGATGACTGCCATGAGGAGGGCTGGGGGGGATCCACGTCAGCAGGGGCGCTCACGGCCCCCATTGGGCCGCGCAGCAGACTGTGGCCCACCCCGAAGGCGAGCAGGGAGTCACGGAAGCTGCGCGCCCGGTGGTAAGCCGCGACATTCTGCTTCCCGGTCCCCTTGCCCTCCCCTATGAGGGCTCGCGTGGCCAGGAGGATCTGGTGGAAGTCCCCCCAGCGCTGGAGAGCAAGCACGACCTTGTTGCGGGAGCCCCGGACATCCTCCAAGAACTCCCGCAATTCCTCTCGCAGCGTATGGGGGGGCGGGGTCACTGGCCTCCGGGGGTCCACCGGTGGGGCCTCTGGCGCAGCCCCGTGGCCCGCTGGGATGGGTAAACAAGGGGCGGACCCGCGACGTGGCGCCCGATGGACCGGCGCCACCTGGTCCGCCCCGGACCTTGGCTCAATGGGGGGGGGCGGAGGGAAGAGCGCAGCCCCTAGTGGGTCGGGACTGTGGAAACCAAAGGCCGCTCCCTGGGAGTCATCCTCCGGGAAAGGGAAGGAGACAGCCCCAGGGGCGGCAATAACAGTACAGGAGGTGGAGGGGGCAGGGCTGGGGTCAGGAGCAGTGTTGGGGGGAGGGACAGAGATGGGACCCTGGGCCGCAGGAGCAGGACCATCGGTAAGTGGCTCCTCGCGGCCAGGCACGGGGGTTTGAGGGGTAGGGAGGGGGTCCCCAGTGACACCGGGCTCGGGCTCAATGGCAGGCAGAGCAGCCTCGGCACGGGGAGATGTGGAACCCTCAGGGGGGCCCCCACCCGGGAAGGGACTCGATTGCTCCGCACCACCGAGGGACACCTCCGGTAGCCCATCTCCCTGCCACGAGGCACCGGCCGTCATCTCAACAGGCTCGGCGGCCAGCAGCGGGGTGCCATCCGCAGCCGGGCAGGTCGAGGAGTCCAGGGGACCCTCGGAGGCGGGAGCAGACGCAGCTGGAGGGTTGGTGGAGCACGGGGACGGGGAAGCTGGGGTGAGGTCGGCCAGGTCGAGGCCCGTTGGCAGAGGGTCGTCCTCCCCCGGGGTGACCGGGGTCAGACCCAGGGCCTCGATCTCCGCGAAGATGGAGGGGAGCACACCACCCACCACCTCAGAGTCCTCCCCACTTGCGCCCGAGGCGACGCTCGCCTCGGGTATTGCGGGGGGCGCAGGTGGCAAGGGGACAGGAGGGGCTGCATCGGAGGCCTCCGCAAGAAGGGACTGCGGAGGGGGGATGGTGGTACCCTCCGGTGCTGCCACGTCTTCCCTAGCCGTCATCGGCAGATGGGTTTCCCCCGTGGGCATGGCGAAAGGCTCGGTGTCTGCAGCCCCCTTTCTGGTCTTACGGGGGGCTTCCGCATCAGATGGCACGAGCGGAGTCCGAGCCTTCCGCTTACCCCGCTTACCCTCCACCCGGGTCCAGCCCTCCATGGCATCGCCTGCGGGCTGGTCAATAAGGATTGGGTCAGGGGGCAGAGAGGACAGGTCGGGGGCTGGGAGAGGCACTGGTGGAACAACAGGAGGGAGGGAGGAGTCCCCCTGGGGAGAGCCCCCTCCCATGCCCGGCAGTACCCCTGCCGCACCCTCCTCCACAGGCCCCGCCAGAGTGCAGGCAGCGGAGGCGGGGCTCTCCCGCTCATCTGGGCGCTCCGGAGAATGCACCCCTGAGGCCCGAGCGGGAGCAGTGACGGACCGAGGGGGAGGAGGGGCGGCTCTGGGTACCGGGCGGTCAGGGGCACCGGCGATGGCGGGGCCGGCACCCTGCCGGGGCTCGGGGGTCCCGAGAACTCCTCCGAGCCGGGCCAAGGGGCAGTCCCTCCGGACGTGCCCCGTCGCCCGGCAGAGGAAGCACCGGGCCTCCCCCGTCGAATAGTGCACCCGGTAATGGGCCCCCTGGTAGGGGACCAGGAAAGACCCCTCAAGCGCCTCTCCGCCACGCGCCGCCGGCGGCAGTTGAAGCTGCACCTGCCGGCGGAACGAGAGAACGTGACGGAGGGCGGGGTCTTTGCAGCCCAAGGGGAGAGGGCTCACAATGGAAATGGGCTTCCCCAGGGTCGAGAGGGCGGGTAACAGGGCGGCATTGGGCAGGAAGGGAGGGACGGAGGTCAGGACGACACGGACCCCCAGGTCCTCCAGCGGCTCCAGGGGGACGAACACGCCCCCCACCGCCAGGCCCTTCTCCACCGCCTCCTGTGCGGCGGCCTCCGAGGCAAGGAAGAAGACCACCTTGCCGTACATTTTGGAGGCCGCCACGATGGCCGTGGGCCCCACCACCCTCGCCAACGCCCGCACGTAGGTCTCCACGTGGGGCGAGGCGGGCACCAGGAGGCAACGGACGCCGTGCTTCCGGGTCAAGGTGGGGAAGGGGCCCCGGCCGCTGTAGATGGTAGCGGAG
This sequence comes from Mauremys mutica, assembly GCF_020497125.1. NCBI lineage: Eukaryota > Metazoa > Chordata > Testudines > Geoemydidae > Mauremys > Mauremys mutica. The sequence continues at coordinate 32,377,819 of NC_059086.1, read as the reverse complement.
GCGGCGGTCGGGGGAGATGACGTAGCGGCGGGCGGGGGGGCCGCCGCCACCTGGGCGTACGCTCTGGGGGCCGAGGGAGGGACACCCGCAGAGCTGGTGGAGGGAACAGCGGGGAGGGACGCCGCGGCCGGTGGCGGGGCCGCGGCAGCGGGGGCAGGCTCCGCCATGGAGGGCTTCGTCTTCCTAGCGGGGCCCTTTCCCTTCTTTTTGCCCTGGCCCTTTCCGCCGGCTGGGGGGGCTCCCCCAGAGGCGGAAGGGGCGAGGGACGTGGCAGCAGCAGAGGGCACCCCGTCGGTCGCCGCTGCCGGCGCCTCAGCGGGAGCGGTGGCAGGTGGTCCGGCAGCGGCGGGTGAGGTCGAGACCGGGAGGCGTTTGGGGGGAGCAGGCGAGGGAGGGGGGACAGACGTCGTCCCGGGAATCCCACCCGCCGCGCCTCCCGCCATGCTGAATGGGGAGGGAGGGCAAACACCGGAGAAAGGGGGTGGGGGTAAGGGACAGGTCACCTACTCCTCCCTGCTAGGCTGTGGGCAGGGAGGATGGTGCCAACAATAGAGGGGGGGGGCAGATACGGGGACTATCGAGGACTTCGGGGGGGGGGTTAGTCACCGACAGAGGATTGAAATCCGGCTCCTCTAGCTGCACTAGGGGAGGGGAGGGGAAACAAGAGCAATGGGGGGTGCAGTGCAAGAGGGGCAACTTAAACAGGGGAGAGGCACAAGCGCACTGATGGAGCTATGGGCGCACGAGGGGAGGGGCTAATCAGGGCAAGGGGCCGCGGAGGGAGGGGAGCAACCAGGCTGGGAGTGGGGCAGAGGGACCAAGGGGCTGGCTTCAGGGCTGGGGCAGGACAAACAAAGCTGCAAAGGGAGATGGGCGGGGCAGGCAAACAAACTGAAGCTGGGCGGGGCGGGGGAGGGGGGCCACAAGGGGCAAACGGGGCAGGCAACAAGGGGCAAAGCTAGGGGGCCTGTTGCAGAGGGGAAGGGGGAGTCCGGGGAAGGGGGGGGTGCGTGCACCCACAAGCACTTGTGCAAAGTCAATGGCTGGCTGGCTGCTGCTGGAGGCCCAAACGGTGGCAATAGGGCGTGGCAGGCCAGGCGAGCAGCTGAGTCCCAGAGGCAGGAATCGAGGCAGATGGTAAGCAGCCTGCAGGGGTGCTGGAGGGGGCAGCGGTGGTGGTGGGGGCAGGGGGGGGGACACAGATGGACCAGGGGGCAGGCTCCACGCCACACCCCCGTGTCCCCACAAACACAGTCTAAACCCCCACCACTAGAGCACAGTCAAAAAGTTACTCAGTTTTTAAGGCCCCCTCCACAGTGGTCTTCAGATTCCTGTGCACTTCCCAGCAGCCGGTGGTCTTCTCAGTCCTCCTCCAGGCTCCAGCAGCTCCCCGGGACAAACACAGCTCCAGCAGCAGCAGCAGCAGCCTCTCCTCCTCCAGCAGCCCTGGTGGCCAGGCAGGAAGGACCCCCCCAGGTGGTAGCTGTAGTGGTGGTGGTGGGGTCCTGGCTTCTCCCTCCAGAGGTGGGGGAGTGGGGGCTGGCCAGCAAGGCCCCCCCCACCCCTCACTCACCCACTCAGCAGCAGTTGTAGCAGGAGCAGCAGTCCTGGGAAGAAGCACTCCAGCCAGCAGCAGCAGCCCAGGAAGGAAGAAGGAGCTCCAGCTAGCAAGGCAGCCAGAGAAGGGGGGGGGTACCCCAGCCAGCAGGGCAGCCCAAGCAGGCAGAGCGCTCCCTGTACTATTGGGTTATCCGGGAGAGGGGGCGGGCGGAAGCCCGCCCCATGCTAACGGATCTCCCCCCCAGCGTAAGGGGAGGATCCACAGGGCCACGGAAACCCACTAAATGCGGGGGACAACTAATAAAAGAACAGGGACAGGAGTGAGGTCAAAGGGTCATAAGGAGGGAGCCTGATGGGGACACCGAGCAGAGAACCCCGGACAGCGCCCACTGCTCCTCGAAGGCGTCAAGGGAGCCAGCGGACGCCGCCCAGAGGAACTCCGCCCGGAGACGTGAGCGGACGAGGGACCGGAAACAAGCCCCACAGTCGCAGGAGTCTCCGTCGGCCAACCTCCTCTCCCTGGTCGCGTGGATGGCCTTTTTAGCCAGGGCGAGGAGGAGGTTGACCAAGAGGTCCCGCGACTTTGTGGGGCCACGGATAGGGAGTGCATGGATAAGGAGGTGAGGGGAAAAGTGCAGCCAGAAACGTAACAGAATGTCGGTGAGGAGCCGGTATAGGGGCTGCAACCTGGCGCACTCTAGGTAAACATGCGCCAGGGTCTCCCTCACGCCGCAGAAGGGGCAGGTGTCCGGGACAGGGGTGAACCGCGCCAAGTACACGCCCGTGCTCACGGCCCCGTGAAGGAGCCGCCAGCTGATATCCCCGGCGGGCCTCGGGACCAGGGTGGAGTAGAGGCTGGCCCACCGGGGCTCCTCACCCTCCACAGGTGGCAAGAGGTCCCGCCACTTGGTGTCGGGGCGGGACACGAGGGTGAGGAAGTGAACGGTATGGAGCACGAGCGCGTAGAGTTGTTTCCTTGGCGCGGTTTGGAAACGGACCGGCTGCAGATCGTGCAGCCGGCTAGCGGAGAAGGGGCGGGGGGGCCGGTCGGGTCCACGGGGCAGGGGCCCGATGAAGAGGTCCGGAGGGCTCGGGGTGGGGGGTGGGCGGGGCGTGCCCTCGCGCAGGACCCGGTCGAGGTAAACCCGAGCAGCGGGCGGCAAAGCGGCCTTCACCTCCTGTAGTACGCGCCGGGGAGTACAAGGTCTGGAGAGCCCCATCCGCCGAGCGAGCGTCAGGGGATCCAGCCAGTCTCCCCGGTCGTAGTCCAGGAGGTCTCCGACCCTGGTGGCTTCTGCCAGGACCAACCTCTGGCGCACCGCGGGGGACTCCGCCACCTGCACACGAAGCTGTGGGTTGTGTAGCAGGGGCTCCGCGAGGAGGTCTGCCCCCTCGGTGGCCGCCACGGACCTGGTCGCAGAGAACAGCTTCCAGGTCCGGAGGAGGTCCTGGTAGAAGACCGGCAGCCCGGAGAGGTCTCGCGGAAGGCCCCTCGGGTCGAGATAAAGGAGCTGCCGGTCGTATCGGAGCCCTCGGAAGCGGCGCAGGAAGGCGTGCGCCAGGGCTCTCCATGCCGGACTACCCGCACCATAAAGGAGCCTCTGCAGTGCCTGGAGGCGGAAGACGTGGACCTGAGTGCGGAGGCACTTCAGGCCCTGCCCTCCCTCCTCCAGGGGCAGGTGGAGTACCCCTGCAGGGACCCAGTGCAGTCCTGGCCAAAAGAACTCCAGCACCACCCGCCGGAGGTCGGTCAGGAACACCGGGGCCGGGACCAGGGTGTTGAGCCGGTACCAGAGCATGGACAGGACCAGTTGATTGAGCACCAGTGCCCTCCCTCGGAGGGAAAGGCACCGGAGGAGTCCCGTCCATTTCCGGAGCCGCTCCGCCACCCTGCCCTGCAAACCTTGCCAGTTCTCCGGCGGAGAGGGATGCGTGGCAGAAAGGTAAACGCCGAGATAGAGCAGCGGACCCGCGCTCCACCGGATGGCCTGAAGCGCGGGTGGGAGGGAGCTCGCCTGCCACCCGTCCCCGACCACCAGGCCAGAGCTCTTGACCCAGTTGACCCGGGCGGAGGAGGCCGCCGAGTACACGGCTTGGCAGGCCTCCACCCGCGCCAAGTCGCCCGGGTCCTGGACCACGAGGAGCACATCGTCGGCGTACGCCGACAGGACCAGCCGCAGCTCCGGCTCCCGAAGCACCAACCCCGTCAACCTCCTGCGGAGGAGACAGAGGAAGGGCTCGATCGCCAGGGCGTACAGCTGGCCCGAGAGGGGGCACCCCTGCCGCACTCCCCGCCCGAAGCTGACCGGCTCGGTCAGGGTCCAGTTGAGCCTGACCAGACACTCTGCGGAAGCGTACAGCACCCGGAGAAAACCCACAAACTGGGATCCGAAGCCTAACGCCTGCAGAGTGCCCAGGAGATACCCGTGGTCCACCCTGTCGAACGCCTTCTCCTGATCCAGGGACAGGAGGGCGAACGACAGACCATCCCTGCACCCAAGCTCCAAGAGATCCCGGACCAGATACAGGTTATCGAAGATGGTACGGCCCGGGACGGTGTAGGTCTGGTCTGGGTGGATCACGTCCTCCAGCACGGACCCCAGCCGAATCGAAATGGCCTTCGCGACAATTTTATAGTCCGTACTGAGGAGCGAGATGGGACGCCAATTCCGTAAATCGCGGAGGTCCCCCCTCTTCGGCAATAAAGCGAGCACGGCTCGCCTGCACGAGAGAGGGAGGACCCCGCTCCGCAAGGACTCGGCCCAGACGGTGACTAGGTCTGGGCCGAGGACGTCCCAGAACACGCGGTAGAACTCCACGGTCAGCCCGTCCATGCCCGGGGATTTATTGGTGGGCATGCGACGGAGGGCTTCCGAGAACTCGGCCAGAGTGAGAGGCAGCTCTAGCCGGTCCCGGTCGCCCGCGCTGACCGTCGGGAGTCCGTCCCAGAGCACTTTGCAAGCGGCAGGATCGGTCGGATCCGGGGAGAAAAGGCGCGCGTAGAAGGTCCGGGCCCTCTCGCACATCTCCGCCGGATCCGTGAGGGGGGAGCCGTCCTCCGCCAGGAGGCAGGTGACGTGCTTCTTGGCCCCCCTCCGTTTCTCCAGGGCGTAGAAGAAGCGGGAGCCGCGATCCATCTCCCGAAGGAGGCGGATGCGGGATCGAACAAAGGCGCCCCGGGCCCGATGGTCTTCGAGGACCCGGAGCTCCTCCCGCTTCTCCCGGCACGCTCCGCAAAGGGATGGATCCTCGGGGCTGGCGGCCAGACGCCTCTCCAGCTCTAAGACCTCCCGCTCCAACTGCCCTATCGCCGCATCCCTCCGTCGGCTGGCGCCCCGGGTGTAGTCACGGCAGAAGAGCCGGGCGCGCACCTTCCCCACATCCCACCACCGCCGCGCCGAGGGAAAGGCGCGCCGCTGCCCTCGCCAGGCCAGCCAGAACTCCCGGAAGGACGCCACGAAGCCCCCATCCTCCAGCAAGCTGTTGTTGAAGTGCCAATAGGCCGGCCCCGGCCTCTCCGCGCAGAGAGAGGCCGTCACGGTGACGAGGTGGTGGTCCGAAAAAGGGGCCGGCCGGATGCTGGAGGACTGGGCCCGTGAGAGATGGAACCGGGACAGATAGATGCGGTCCAACCGGGAGTGGCACGACCGATGGGCTTCCACCCGGACATAGGTGTACGTGGAGGCGTCGTCCGGGTGGTGGTCGCGCCAGACGTCCACCAGGGAGTGATGGGCGACGATCTCCCTGAGGACGTCCGCGGCGGCCGGGCTCTGCTCGGTTCCCGAGCGGTCCCGCTCCTCGAGGACGGTGTTAAAGTCCCCGCCCAGGACCAGGCACTCGCGAGGATCCAGGGAGCCGAGGAAGGCGGACGCCTGCCGATAGAACTGCAGCCGCTCCGGGGCAAATGCCGGGGCATAGATGTTGATGAGGTTGACCACAAGCCCCGCCATGCGGACCCGGAGGTGCAGCAGGCGGCCCGGCACAGCCTCGGCGACCCCCAGCACCTCTGGCCGTAGGTCGGGGGAGAACAGGGTAGCCACTCCAGCCTGATGGGTGGTGAGATGGCTGAAGTAGACCCCGTCCCCCCACTCCAGCCGCCAGTTAGCTTCGGCGGCCGGATCCGTGTGGGTCTCCTGCAGGAAAACCACGGAGTACCCCCCCTCCCGAAGGAAGGAGAGCACCTGGCTCCTGCGGAAACCCACTCTACAGCTCCGGGTGTTTAGTGTGGCAAAGGTGATGACTGCCATGAGGAGGGCTGGGGGGGATCTACGTCAGCAGGGGCGCTCACGGCCCCCATTGGGCCGCGCAGCAAACTGTGGCCCACCCCGAAGGCGAGCAGGGAGTCACGGAAGCCGCGCGCCCGGTGGTAAGCCGCGACATTCCGCTTCCCGGTCCCCTTGCCCTCCCCTATGAGGGCCCGCGTGGCCAGGAGGAGCTGGTGGAAGTCCCCCCAGCGCTGGAGAGCAAGCACGACCTTGTTGCGGGAGCCCCGGACGTCCTCCAGGAACTCCTGCAATTCCTCTCGCAGCACATGGGGGGGTGGGGCCTCTGGCGCAGCCCCGTGGCCCGCTGGGACGGGCAAGCAAGGGGCGGACCCCGGCTCAGTGGGGGGGGCGGAGGGAAGATCGCAGCCCCTAGTGGGTCGGGACTGTGGAAACCAAAGGCCGCTCCCTGGGAGTCATCCTCCGGGAAAGGGAAGGAGACAGCCCCAGGGGCGGCAATAACAGTACAGGAGGTGGAGGGGGCAGGGCTGGGGTCAGGAGCAGGGGTGGGGGGAGGGAGAGAGACAGGACCCTGGGCCTCAGGAGCTGAGCCATCAGTAAGAGGCTCCTCGCGGCCAGGTAGGGGAGTTGGAGGGGAAGGGAGGGGGTCCCCAACGACACCGGGCTCAGGCTCAATGGCAGGCAGAGCAGCCTCGGCACGGGGAGATGTGGAACCCTCAGGGGGGCCCCCACCCGGGAAGGAACTCGATTGCTCCGCACCACCGAGGGACACCCCCGGTAGCCCATCTCCCTGCCACGAGGCACCAGCCGTCGCCTCAACAGGCTCGGCGGCCAGCAGCAGGGTGCCATCCGCAGCCGGGCAGGTCGAGGAGTCCAGGGGACCCTCGGAGGCGGGAGCGGACGTAGCAGGAGGGATGGTGGAGCAAGGGGAAGGGGGAGCTGGGGTGAGGTCGGCCAGGTCGAGGCCCGTTGGCAGAGGGTCGTCCCCCGGGGTGACCGGGGTCAGACCCAGGGCCTCGATCTCCGCGAAGATGGAGGGGAGCTCACCTCCCACCACCCCGGGGTCCTCCCCACTCGCGCCGAGGCGACGCTCACCTCGGGTATTGCGGGGGGCACAGGTGGCAAGGGACAGGAGGGGCTGCATCGGAGGCCTCCGCAAGAAGGGACTGCGGAGGAGGGATGGTGGTACCCTCCGGCGCTGCCACGTCTTCCCTAGCCGTCATCGGCAGATGGGTTGTCCCCGTGGGCATGGCGGAAGGCTCGGTGCCTGCGCCCCCCCGTCTGGTCTTACGGGGGGCTTCCGCCTCAGGTGGCACGGGCGGAGCCCGAGCCTTCCGCTTACCCCGCTTACCCTGTACCCGGGTCCAGCCCTCCATGGCATCGCCTGCAGGCTGGTCAACAGGGATTGGGTCAGGGGGCAGAGAAGACAGTTTTGGGGCTTGGAGAGGCACTGGTGGAACAACAGGAGGGAGGGAGGAGTCCCCCTGGGGAGAGCCCCCTCCCATGCCCGGCAGTACCCCTGCCGCACCCTCCTCCACAGGCCCCGCCAGAGTGCAGGCAGCGGAGGCGGGGCTCTCCCGCTCATCTGGGCGCCCCGGAGAACGCACCCCTGAGGCCCGAGCGGGAGCAGTGACGGACCGAGGGGGAGGAGGGGCGGCTCTGGGTACCGGGCGGTCAGGGGCACCGGCGATGGCGGGGCCGGCACCCTGCCGGGGCTCGGGGGTCCCGAGAACTCCTCCGAGCCGGGCCAAGGGGCAGTCCCTCCGGACGTGCCCCGTCGCCCGGCAGAGGAAGCACCGGGCCTCCCCCGTCGAATAGTGCACCCGGTAATGGGCCCCCTGATAGGGGACCAGGAAAGACCCCTCGAGCGCCTCTCCGCCACGCGCCGCCGGCGGCAGTTGAAGCTGCACCTGCCGGCGGAACGAGAGAACGTGACGGAGGGCGGGGTCTTTGCAGCCCAAGGGGAGAGGGCTCACAATGGAAATGGGCTTCCCCAGGGTCGAGAGGGCGGGTAACAGGGCGGCATTGGGCAGGAAGGGAGGGACGGAGGTCAGGACAACACGGACCCCCAGGTCCTCCAGCGGCTCCAGGGGGACGAACACGCCCCCCACCGCCAGGCCCTTCTCCACCGCCTCCTGTGCGGCGGCCTCCGAGGCAAGGAAGAAGACCACCTTGCCGTACATTTTGGAGGCCGCCACGATGGCCGTGGGCCCCACCACCCTCGCCAACGCCCGCACGTAGGTCTCCACGTGGGGCGAGGCGGGCACCAGGAGGCAACGGACGCCGTGCTTCCGGGTCAAGGTGGGGAAGGGGCCCCGGCCGCTGTAGATGGTAGCGGAGGCGGCGGTCGGGGGAGATGACGTAGCGGCGGGCGGGGGGGCCGCCGCCACCTGGGCGTACGCTCTGGGGGCCGAGGGAGGGACACCCGCAGAGCTGGTGGAGGGAACAGCGGGGAGGGACGCCGCGGCCGGTGGCGGGGCCGCGGCAGCGGGGGCAGGCTCCGCCATGGAGGGCTTCGTCTTCCTAGCGGGGCCCTTTCCCTTCTTTTTGCCCTGGCCCTTTCCGCCGGCTGGGGGGGCTCCCCCAGAGGCGGAAGGGGCGAGGGACGTGGCAGCAGCAGAGGGCACCCCGTCGGTCGCCGCTGCCGGCGCCTCAGCGGGAGCGGTGGCAGGTGGTCCGGCAGCGGCGGGTGAGGTCGAGACCGGGAGGCGTTTGGGGGGAGCAGGCGAGGGAGGGGGGACAGACGTCGTCCCGGGAATCCCACCCGCCGCGCCTCCCGCCATGCTGAATGGGGAGGGAGGGCAAACACCGGAGAAAGGGGGTGGGGGTAAGGGACAGGTCACCTACTCCTCCCTGCTAGGCTGTGGGCAGGGAGGATGGTGCCAACAATAGAGAGGGGGGCCAGATACGGGGACTATCGAGGACTTCGGGGGGGGTAGTCACCGACAGAGGATTGAAATCCGGCTCCTCTAGCTGCACTAGGGGAGGGGAGGGGAAACAAGAGCAATGGGGGTGCAGTGCAAGAGGGGCAACTTAAACAGGGAGAGGCACAAGCGCACTGATGGAGCTATGGGTGCACGAGGGAGGGGCTAATCAGGGCGAGGGGCCGCGGAGGGAGGGGAGCAACCGGGCTAGGAGTGGGGCAGAGGGACTAAGGGGCTGGCTTCAGGGCCGGGGCAGGACAAGCGTCGCTGCAAAGGGAGATGGGCGGGGCAGGCGAACAAACGGAAGCTGGGGGGGGGAGGGGGGGCCACACGGGGCAAACGGGGCAGGCAACAAGGGGCAAAGCTAGGGGGCCTGTTGCAGAGGGGGGGGGGCAGTCCGGGGAAGGGGGGGGTGCGTGCACCCACAAGCACTTGTGCAAAGTCAATGGCTGGCTGGCTGCTGCTGGAGGCCCAAACGGTGGCAATAGGGCGCGGCAGGCCAGGCAAGCAGCTGAGTCCCAGAGGCAGGAACTGAGGCAGATGGTAAGGGACTGCAGGGGTGGTGGAGGGGGCAGCGGTGGTGGTGGGGGTTGGGGGGGGGACACAGATGGACCAGGGGGCAGGCTCCACGCCACACCCCCGTGTCCCCACAAACACAGTCTAAACCCCCACCACTAGAGCACAGTCAAAAAGTTACTCAGTTTTTAAGGCCCCCTCCACAGTGGTCTTCAGATTCCTGTGCACTTCCCAGCAGCCGGTGGTCTTCTCAGTCCTCCTCCAGGCTCCAGCAGCTCCCCGGGACAAACACAGCTCCAGCAGCAGCAGCAGCCTCTCCTCCTCCAGCAGCCCTGGTGGCCAGGCAGGAAGGACCCCCCCAGGTGGTAGCTGTAGTGGTGGTGGTGGGGTCCTGGCTTCTCCCTCCAGAGGTGGGGGAGTGGGGGCTGGCCAGCAAGGCCCCCCCCACCCCTCACTCACCCACTCAGCAGCAGTTGTAGCAGGAGCAGCAGTCCTGGGAAGAAGCACTCCAGCCAGCAGCAGCAGCCCAGGAAGGGTGAAGGAGCTCCAGCCAGCAAGGCAGCCAGAGAAGGGGGGGGCACTCCAGCCAGCAGGGCAGCCCAAGCAGGCAGAGCGCTCCCTGTACTATTGGGTTATCCGGGAGAGGGGGCGGGCGGAAGCCCGCCCCATGCTAACGGATCCCCCCCCAGCCTAAGGGGAGGATCCACAGGGCCACGGAAACCCACTAAGTGCGGGGGACAACTAATAAAAGAACAGGGACAGGAGTGAGGTCAAAGGGTCATAAGGAGGGAGCCTGATGGGGACACCGAGCAGAGAACCCCGGACAGCGCCCACTGCTCCTCGAAGGCGTCAAGGGAGCCAGCGGACGCCGCCCAGAGGAACTCTGCCCGGAGACGTGAGCGGACGAGGGACCGGAAACAAGCCCCACAGTCGCAGGAGTCTCCGTCGGCCAACCTCCTCTCCCTGGTCGCGTGGATGGCCTTTTTAGCCAGGGCGAGGAGGAGGTTGACCAGGAGGTCCCGCGACTTTGTGGGGCCACGGATAGGGAGTGCATGGATAAGGAGGTGAGGGGAAAAGTGCAGCCAGAAACGTAACAGAATGTCGGTGAGGAGCCGGTATAGGGGCTGCAACCTGGCGCACTCTAGGTAAGCATGCGCCAGGGTCTCCCTCACGCCGCAGAAGGGGCAGGTGTCCGGGACAGGGGTGAACCGCGCCAAGTACACGCCCGTGCTCACGGCCCCGTGAAGGAGCCGCCAGCTGATATCCCCGGCGGGCCTCGGGACCAGGGTGGAGTACAGGCTGGCCCACCGGGGCTCCTCACCCTCCACAGGTGGCAAGAGGTCCCGCCACTTGGTGTCGGGGCGGGACACGAGGGCGAGGAAGTGGACGGTATGGAGCACGAGCGCGTAGAGTTGTTTCCTTGGCGCGGTTTGGAAATGGACCGGCTGCAGATCGTGCAGCCGGCTGGCGGAGAAGGGGCGGGGGGGCCGGTCGGGTCCACGGGGCAGGGGCCCGATGAAGAGGTCCGGAGGGCTCGGGGTGGAGGGTGGGCGGGGCGTGCCCTCGCGCAGGACCCGGTCGAGGTAAGCCCGAGCAGCGGGCGGCAAAGCGGCCTTCACCTCCTGTAGTACGAGCCGGGGAGTACAAGGTCTGGAGAGCCCCATCCGCCGAGCGAGCGTCAGGGGATCCAGCCAGTCTCCCCGGTCGTAGTCCAGGAGGTCTCCGACCCTGGTGGCTTCTGCCAGGACCAACCTCTGGCGCACCGCGGGGGACTCCGCCACCTGCACACGGAGCTGAGGGTTGTGTAGCAGGGGCTCCGCGAGGAGGTCTGCCCCCTCGGTGGCCGCCACGGACCTGGTCGCAGAGAACAGCTTCCAGGTCCGGAGGAGGTCCTGGTAGAAGACCGGCAGCCCGGAGAGGTCTCGCGGAAGGCCCCTCGGGTCGAGATAAAGGAGCTGCCGGTCGTATCGGAGCCCTCGGAAGCGGCGCAGGAAGGCGTGCGCCAGGGCTCTCCATGCCGGACTACCCGCACCATAAAGGAGCCTCTGCAGTGCCTGGAGGCGGAAGACGTGGACCTGAGTGCGGAGGCACTTCAGGCCCTGCCCTCCCTCCTCCAGGGGCAGGTGGAGTACCCCTGCAGGGACCCAGTGCAGTCCTGGCCAAAAGAACTCCAGCACCACCCGCCGGAGGTCGGTCAGGAACACCGGGGCCGGGACCAGGGTGTTGAGCCGGTACCAGAGCATGGACAGGACCAGTTGATTGAGCACCAGTGCCCTCCCTCGGAGGGAAAGGCACCGGAGGAGTCCTGTCCATTTCCGGAGCCGCTCCGCCACCCTGCCCTGCAAACCGTGCCAGTTCTCCGGCGGAGAGGGATGCGTGGCAGAAAGGTAAACGCCGAGATAGAGCAGCGGACCCGCGCTCCACCGGATGGCCTGAAGCGCGGGTGGGAGGGAGCTCGCCTGCCACCCGTCCCCTACCACCAAGCCAGAGCTCTTGACCCAGTTGACCCGGGCGGAGGAGGCCGCCGAGTACACGGCCTGGCAGGCCTCCACCCGCGCCAAGTCGCCCGGGTCCTGGACCACGAGGAGCACATCGTCGGCGTACGCCGACAGGACCAGCCGCAGCTCCGGCTCCCGAAGCACCAACCCCGTCAACCTCCTGCGGAGGAGACAGAGGAAGGGCTCGATCGCCAGGGCGTACAGCTGGCCCGAGAGGGGGCACCCCTGCCGCACTCCCCGCCCGAAGCTGACCGGCTCGGTCAGGGTCCAGTTGAGCCTGACCAGACACTCTGCGGAAGCGTACAGCACCTGGAGAAAACCCACAAACTGGGACCCGAAGCCTAACGCCTGCAGAGTGCCCAGGAGATACCCGTGGTCCACCCTGTCGAACGCCTTCTCCTGATCCAGGGACAGGAGGGCGAACGACAGACCATCCCTGCACCCAAGCTCCAAGAGATCCCGGACCAGATACAGGTTATCGAAGATGGTACGGCCCGGGACGGTGTAGGTCTGGTCTGGGTGGATCACGTCCTCCAGCACGGACCCTAGCCGAATCGAAATGGCCTTCGCGACAATTTTATAGTCCGTACTGAGGAGCGAGATGGGACGCCAATTCCGTAAATCGCGGAGGTCCCCCCTCTTCGGCAATAAAGCGAGCACGGCTCGCCTGCACGAGAGAGGGAGGACCCCGCTCCGCAAGGACTCGGCCCAGACGGTGACTAGGTCCGGGCCGAGGACGTCCCAGAACACGCGGTAGAACTCCACGGTCAGCCCGTCCATGCCCGGGGATTTATTGGTGGGCATGCGACGGAGGGCTTCCGAGAACTCGGCCAGAGTGAGAGGCAGCTCTAGCCGGTCCCGGTCGCCCGCGCTGACCGTCGGGAGTCCGTCCCAGAGCACTTTGCAAGCGGCAGGATCGGTCGGATCCGGGGAGAAAAGGCGCGCGTAGAAGGTCCGGGCCCTCTCGCACATCTCCGCCGGATCCGTGAGGGGGGAGCCGTCCTCCGCCAGGAGGCAGGTGACGTGCTTCTTGGCCCCCCTCCGTTTCTCCAGGGCGTAGAAGAAGCGGGAGCCGCGATCCATCTCCCGAAGGAGGCGGATGCGGGATCGAACAAAGGCGCCCCGGGCCCGATGGTCTTCGAGGACCCGGAGCTCCTCCCGCTTCTCCCGGCACGCTCCGCAAAGGGATGGATCCTCGGGGCTGGCGGCCAGACGCCTCTCCAGCTCTAAGACCTCCCGCTCCAACTGCCCTATCGCCGCATCCCTCCGTCGGCTGGCGCCCCGGGTGTAGTCACGGCAGAAGAGCCGGGCGCGCACCTTCCCCACGTCCCACCACCGCCGCGCCGAGGGAAAGGCGCGCCGCTGCCCTCGCCAGGCCAGCCAGAACTCCCGGAAGGACGCCACGAAGCCCCCATCCTCCAGCAAGCTGTTGTTGAAGTGCCAATAGGCCGGCCCCGGCCTCTCCGCGCAGAGAGAGGCCGTCACAGTGACGAGGTGGTGGTCCGAAAAAGGGGCCGGCCGGATGCTGGAGGACTGGGCCCGTGAGAGATGGAACCGGGACAGATAGATGCGGTCCAACCGGGAGTGGCACGACCGATGGGCTTCCACCCGGACATAGGTGTACGTGGAGGCGTCGTCCGGGTGGTGGTCGCGCCAGACGTCCACCAGGGAGTGATGGGCGACGATCTCCCTGAGGACGTCCGCGGCGGCCGGGCTCTGCTCGGTTCCCGAGCGGTCCCGCTCCTCGAGGACGGTGTTAAAGTCCCCGCCCAGGACCAGGCACTCGCGAGGATCCAGGGAGCCGAGGAAGGCGGACGCCTGCCGATAGAACTGCAGCCGCTCCGGGGCAAATGCCGGGGCATAGATGTTGATGAGGTTGACCACAAGCCCCGCCATGCGGACCCGGAGGTGCAGCAGGCGGCCCGGCACAGCCTCGGCGACCCCCAGCACCTCTGGCCGTAGGTCGGGGGAGAACAGGGTAGCCACTCCAGCCTGATGGGTGGTGAGATGGCTGAAGTAGACCCCGTCCCCCCACTCCAGCCGCCAGTTAGCTTCGGCGGCCGGATCCGTGTGGGTCTCCTGCAGGAAAACCACGGAGTACCCCCCCTCCCGAAGGAAGGAGAGCACCTGGCTCCTGCGGAAACCCACCCTACAGCTCCGGGTGTTTAGTGTGGCAAAGGTGATGACTGCCATGAGGAGGGCTGGGGGGGATCTACGTCAGCAGGGGCGCTCACGGCTCCCGTTGGGCCGCGCAGCAAACTGTGGCCCACCCCGAAGGCGAGCAGGGAGTCACGGAAGCCGCGCGCCCGGTGGTAAGCCGCGACATTCCGCTTCCCGGTCCCCTTGCCCTCCCCTATGAGGGCCCGCGTGGCCAGGAGGAGCTGGTGGAAGTCCCCCCAGCGCTGGAGAGCAAGCACGACCTTGTTGCGGGAGCCCCGGACGTCCTCCAGGAACTCCTGCAACTCCTCTCTCAGCACATGGGGGGGGGGGGCCTCTGGCGCAGCCCCGTGGCCGACTGGGACGGGCAAGCAAGGGGCGGACCCCGGCTCAGTGGGGGGCGGCGGAGGGAAGATTGCAGCCCCTAGTGGGTCGGGACTGCGAAATTCAAAGGCCGCTCCCTGGGAGTCATCCTCTGGGAAAGGGAAGGAGACAGCCCCAGGGGCGGCAATAATATCATGGGAGGTGGAGGGGGCAGGGCTGGGGTCAGGAGCAGGGGTGGGGGGAGGGAGAGAGACGGGACCCTGGGCCTCAGGAGCTGAGCCATCAGTAAGAGGCTCCTCGCGGCCAGGTAGGGGAGTTGGAGGGGAAGGGAGGGGGTCCCCAACGACACCGGGCTCAGGCTCAACGGCAGGCAGAGCAGCCTCGGCACGGGGAGATGTGGAACCCTCAGGGGGGCCCCCACCCGGGAAGGAACCCGATTGCTCCGCACCACCGAGGGACACCCCCGGTAGCCCATCTCCCTGCCACGAGGCACCGGCCGTCATCTCAACAGGCTCGGCGGCCAGCAGCAGGGTGCCATCCGCAGCCGGGCAGGTCGAGGAGTCCAGGGGACCCTCGGAGGCGGGAGCAGACGCAGCTGGAGGGTTGGTGGAGCACGGGGAAGGGGAAGCTGGGGTGAGGTCGGCTAGATCAAGGCCCGTCGGCAGAGGGTCGTCCTCCCCCGGGGTGACCGGGGTCAGACCCAGGGCCTCGATCTCCGCGAAGATGGAGGGGAGCTCACCTCCCACCACCCCGGGGTCCTCCCCACGCGCGCCCGAGGCGACGCTCACCTCGGGTGTTGCAGGGGGTACAGGCGGCAAGGGAACAGGAGGGGCTTCATCGGAGGCCTCCGCAGGGGGGGACTGCGGAGGAGGGATGGTGGTACCTTCCGGCGCTGCCACGTCTGCCCTAGCCGTCATCGGCAGATGGGTCAACCCCTGGGGCACGGCGGAAGGCTCCGTGTCTGCGGCCCCCTTTCTGGTCTTACGGGGGGCTTCCGCCTCAGGTGGCACGGGCGGAGTTCGAGCCTTCCGCTTGCCCCGCTTACCCTCTACCCGGGTCCAGCCCTCCATGGCATCGCCTGCGGGCTGGTCAACAGGGATTGGGTCAGGGGGCAGAGAAGACAGTTTTGGGGCTTGGAGAGGCACAGGTGGGACAACAGGAGGGAGGGAGGAGTCCCCTTGGGGAGAGCCCTCCCCCACGCCCGGCAGTACCCCTGCCGCACCCTCCTCCACAGGCCCCGCCAGAGTGCAGGCAGCAGAGGCGGGGCACTCTCCCTCGTCTGGGCGCACGGAGAACGCACCCCTGAGGCCCGAGCGGGAGCAGTGACGGACGGGAGGGAGGAGGGGCGGCTCTGGGTACCGGGCGGCCGGGGCACCGGCGATGGCAGGGCCAGCGCTCTGCCGGGGCTCGGGGGTCCCGGACGCTCCCCCCCGGGCCAAGGGGCAGTCCCTCCGGACGTGCCCCGTCGCCTGGCAGAGGTAACACCGGGCCTCCCCCGTGGAGTAGTGCACCCGGTACTGGGCCCCCTGATAGGGGACCAGGAAAGACCCCTCGAGCGCCTCTCCGCCACGCGCCGCCGGCGGCAGTTGAAGCTGCACCTGCCGGCGGAACGAGAGGACGTGACGGAGGGCGGGGTCTTTGCAGCCCAAGGGGAGAGGGCTCACCACGGAGATGGGCTTCCCCAGAGTAGAAAGGGCGGGCAACAGGGCGACATTAGGCAGGAAGGGAGGGACGGAGGTCAGGACCACACGGACCCCCAGGTCCTCCAGCGGCTCCAGGGGGACAAACACGCCCCCCACCGCCAGGCCCTTCTCCACCGCCTCCTGGGCGGCGGCCTCCGAGGCAAGGAAGAAGACCGCCTTGCCGTACATTTTGGAGGCCGCCACGATGGCCGTGGGCCCCACCACCCTCGCCAACGCCCGCACGTAGGTCTCCACGTGGGGCGAGGCGGGCACCAGGAGGCAACGGACGCCGTGCTTCCGGGTCAAGGTGGGGAAGGGGCCCCGGCCGCTGTAGATGGTAGCGGAGGCGGCGGTCGGGGGAGATGACGTAGCGGCGGGCGGGGGGGCCGCCGCCACCTGGGCGTACGCTCTGGGGGCCGAGGGAGGGGCACCCGCAGAGCTGGGGGAGGGGACAGCGGGGAGGGACGCCGCGGCCGGTGGCAGGGCCGCGGTGGCAGGCTCCGCCATGGAGGGCTTTGTCTTTCTAGCGGGGCCCTTTCCCTTCTTTTTGCCCTGGCCCTTTCCGCCGGCTGGGGGGGCTCCCCCAGAGGCGGAAGGGGCCAGGGACGTGGCAGCAGCAGAGGGCACCCCGTCGGTCGCCGCTGCCGGCGCCTCAGCGGGAGCGGTGGCAGGTGGTCCGGCAGCGGCGGGTGAGGTCGAGACCGGGAGGCGTTTGGGGGGAGCAGGCGAGGGAGGGGGGACAGACGTCGTCCCGGGAATCCCACCCGCCGCCCCTCCCGCCATGCTGAACGGGGAGGGAGGGTAAACACCGGAGAAAGGGGGTGGGGGTAAGGGACAGGTCACCTACTCCTCCCTGCTAGGCTGTGGGCAGGGAGGATGGTGCCAACAATAGGGGGGGGGCAGATACGGGGACTATCGAGGACTTCGGGGGGGGGGGTCAGTCACCAACAGAGGATTGAAATCCGGCTCCTCTAGCTGCACTAGGGGAGGGGAGGGGAAACAAGAGCAATGGGGGGTGCAGTGCAAGAGGGGCAACTTAAACAGGGGAGAGGCACAAGCGCACTGATGGAGCTATGGGTGCACGAAGGGAGGGGCTAATCAGGGCAAGGGGCCGCGGAGGGAGGGGAGCAACCAGGCTGGGAGTGGGGCGGAGGGACCAAGGGGCTGGCGTCAGGGCCGGGGCAGGACAAACAAAGCTGCAAAGGGAGATGGGTGGGGCAGGCAAACAAACTGAAGCTGGGTGCCGGGGGAGGGGGGGCCACAAGGGGCGAACGGGGCAGGCAACAAGGGGCAAAGCTAGGGGGCCTGTTGCAGAGGGAAAGGGGTCAGTCCAGGGGAAGGGGGGGGTGCGTGCACCCACAAGCACTTGTGCAAAGTCAATGGCTGGCTGGCTGCCGCTGGAGGCCCAAACGGTGGCAATAGGGCGTGGCAGGCCAGGCGAGCAGCTGAGTCCCAGAGGCAGGAACTGAGGCAGATGGTAAGGGACTGCAGGGGTGGTGGAGGGGGCAGCGGTGGTGGTGGGGGTTGGGGGGGGGACACAGATGGACCAGGGGGCAGGCTCCACGCCACACCCCCGTGTCCCCACAAACACAGTCTAAACCCCCACCACTAGAGCACAGTCAAAAAGTTACTCAGTTTTTAAGGCCCCCTCCACAGTGGTCTTCAGATTCCTGTGCACTTCCCAGCAGCCGGTGGTCTCCTCAGTCCTCCTCCAGGCTCCAGCAGCTCCCCGGGACAAACACAGCTCCAGCAGCAGCAGCAGCCTCCCCTCCTCCAGCAGCCCTGGTGGCCAGGCAGGAAGGACCCCCCCAGGTGGTAGCTGTAGTGGTGGTGGTGGGGTCCTGGCTTCTCCCTCCAGAGGTGGGGGAGTGGGGGCTGGCCAGCAAGGCCCCCCCCACCCCTCACTCACCCACTCAGCAGCAGTTGTAGCAGGAGCAGCAGTCCTGGGAAGAAGCACTCCAGCCAGCAGCAGCAGCCCAGGAAAGGAAGAAGGAGCTCCAGCCAGCAAGGCAGCCAGAGAAGGGGGGGCACTCCAGCCAGCAGGGCAGCCCAAGCAGGCAGAGCGCTCCCTGGAGCAGGGCGGACCCTGCTCCGGCCCTGAGGGCTTTGAAATGCTGCCTGACAGGGCTTGAGAGCTGTGGCTGGAGGCTGCGCTGATGGGGAAAGTGGCTGCAGCTGGGGCCACGCCCCAAACTGAAGCCCTGGGGATTATAAAAGGCAGGAAAGCCAGAGCACAGACAGAGTCTCTCTCTGGCTTCAGAGAGGGATGGGCCTGGCTGCTTAACTGGAGGCTAGATACCTGAGGGAAGCAGAGCTGGGGGATAGGCTGAGGAGCCAGGGAAGCTCTAGCCAGGACAGCCCCAGGCTGCGGCCTAGCGAAGGGCCATAGGTACTGTGGGTTGCAGAGGGCAACCCAGGGGTAGGACGAAGCAGCAGGTCCAAACCCCCTTTGCCTGTGATGAGTGGGCTGATACTGCAGTCTGCCCCAGGGTGTGGGGCTAGACCATGACTGTCAGTAGCCACTACTGAGGCAAGGCGGGGATAGTAGCGCGGGGTTCCCCTGGGAGGGGGAGACCCCATTATAGATAGCGGGCACCGGGTCCAGGGGAGGGACGCCGGGGCCAGAGAACAGGCGGGTCACCAGCCTGCCGGGGGCGCTCCAGGGCCGGACCGAGGGACATTCCGGGACCGACCAGCAGGAGGCGCGGCAGGGGTGAGTACCACCCGCTTACAACATACAATTTAAAACCAAACAGTTAGGGGTAGTATCATTAGTATGCCAGTAGTTGTGAGAGACTATTCAGAAAATATGTTATACCAATGGTAAGCTGTTATGTCTTTCTGCAGTGGCAATTCTTAACATGTCCCCATTTGCATGTATAATATGAATGATTCTGTTTCTCACATTGTTTTGTTTGTTTGTTTTTGTTTTTAGGAACTGTTACCTTTTTACCTTTTTAAACAGATGATTGGTAACTGTTTGCCATTCAATGCCAAGATTGATAGAGAACTCAGCTAAATCAGTGCTTACAGTAAGCTGAGACTTTTTGGTCGTGGCAAATAGTAAATGTGATTATTGGTAAACACAGTACTTACATTACATGTACATTTGTCTACTGGTGGGTTGCTAACACTTTTATCCTTTTAAAACACTTCTTTCCAAGAATTAACACACACATTGCCAGTTATACAATACTTTGGTCTAATTATTAATTTTATCCCACATACAGGATCCTAGTGAGATGTCTTTACTACAGGGCTTTGGAGCAACAGGTATGGATAAGCATACCCACTTTTGAGGAGTCCACTTGGTACAACCTCTAGTGTCCAATAGTTTCCCTTCCTCCCCAGCCCACTGGCTTGAGGTCTGGGGTAGCCAGAAGGATCCCAGGTGCAATCTGTGGAGTGGACTAACTTTCCATATCTTTGCTTCCAGAGCCTGTTGGTGTGCAATTTTAACAACAATTTCTTCACTTAACAAATTTTGTCTTACCGTACTGGAGACATACTGCATCCAGTTATATTGATCGGTATTAAACAATAATCTTTTCCTTTGATTTAACAGATGCATTAAAACCTTAATATTTTCTGATATTACCCAAAACATCTTATGTTCTAAATATCTGCATTTCAGTACGTTCCATAGCTATCGCAGGATGTTTTTTTTCTTTCCCTTGTTCTGTAGCTGGTATTAGCTTTTTATGATTTTCTGAAAGACAAAAATAACATTTTTCTACCCCTTTTGGGGTGGCATTGATTATTGCTTAAAGATTCCGTTCTCTTACAAATACCCTTGCTGATTGCTGGCAAAACAGAGGAATTACCTCCATATTTTCCTGTGTTTTTTGTTCTATAGGCAGGCCAGGTTTTAATGGCTTCTACTTTTTTAAGAGTTATGGGGAAAGTATTCCACTGTTTAGTTATTAAATTCATGAGCTGGTGTACCTTAAGTTTTTCTTCTTATAGCAGACCAAGTTTGTAATGTTTTTCCTGCTGTGTTAAGCTTTAAATTTATTCACAGGTAATAGCTGAGAAGCATCATTACCATATTACCTTCAAGGATTTTTCCAAAAATCATACACACTATACGTTGTTACAGGGGTACTTACTAACATTCAATTTATTTCAATGTTTAATATTAACAATAACATTTAGCATCAATTCTCTTAAAGGGATCTTGTTATACCATGTCTTTATTTAGGCAATTTCTTTTGTGCTGGCAGTTGTCACCTTCCTTTATCAGTTAGGTAATTTGCATCAACACAGGCTTGGCTTTTGGATTCAAAGCCATCAGCAAAGCTCAGAGACTCTGTCTTAACACACAGGGATCTGAAAAAGGAAACACAGCCTATTGCTGCTCTTTTTGGAGCCCTAATAGGATATTAATTCAGTAGCATATTTCATTTGTATTTCTTTTACCCCTTTTTACAATATACACTGCACATGTCCTAGGGAAAAAGCACATTCCTTCTATACTACAACTTTTTTTTTTAAACATTAGCCATATTAATTTTTACATAAGGTGTAACTGTTTCTTTTGTTTTTACAGAGTTTTCATGTACCCTTATTAAAGTGACAGTCTGACACAGAGCCATTTTAAGGCTCAGTGTTTTTAACATTGCTTCTTTTTGTTTTGTGCACCTCACCTCTGCTGTTGCTTCAGAGGGGCACTGTTAATTTTTTTTCACTACAGCTTTTATCTGCTATTGTTACAAAAAAACAAACAAACAAAAAGACTCCAGAATCTCTCCCGATTCTCCTGATTTTGACTGCCCTATTGCAGCCATGACTTGGTTTTTATTTAAAAACATTTTACATTTTATAAAGAATCAAGTTACCCCTTAAGGGTTAAATGCTAAATCTCAAAGCCAAACAACACTAATTACCTGTGTCTTGCAAAAAGGTTTATCAGTTTTGAAACTCTGAATTAAAGAGTCTAATGAATTTTTAGTGGCATTAAAAACAATAACAAAACCAATTTATCTTACACCTACAAAACAGGAGTTTTACAAACCAGATGTGCTGGTTTAGATTCTTAGAACTTTACATATTTTCACAGACAAATAGATACATACACATTTTCTTTTCCTTAACATTCCTTTACACTGCTTTGTTTTTACATAGCTGTATATATATTTGGATTATTTACAGGCACTCTTTTGGAAAAGGGCCCATTTTTCCTTCAGAATGGCTGCAAAGAAACCAAGAATTCTCTCTTTAACATGGTCCTTTTTAACATTTTCACAAAGTTTAACTGCTTAATTCTCTCCAGCCTCTGTAGAGTTAATTTTTCACTCTTTCCTTAAATCACTTGCTTATTTCCCAAAATGACACCTTTATCACCTCAGATTTCACCATTTTAAGTATTGATCCAGGGGTTCATGCCTGCACTTACTGCTTTTCTTACTCCTTACACTATGCCCTCAGGGCTTCGTTTTTCAGTTTCTTTATCTGTTGCTTGCCTGCTTTTCTGGGCCTGATCCTTTTTTTTTAATGAACCGTTTGTGAGTGATATTGTGGTCACTTCACAATTTTGAAATAAATGTTTAAGGAAAGGGACCAGGAAGGGTGGGGGCTAGTTGAGGAGCCACCCTCTTTGCTGAATTGGTAGTGGAACACTAAAGAATCAGTTTTTGATGCAGACAACAAAGGGGAACAGAACAAGGGACTTTTGTCCTTTTTACAATGAGATGGGAGTATTAAGGGGGTTGGATTGATCCGGGGTGGGTTTTTGAGAACGGGGTAAAGGGGAGCGCTCGGTCTGGTGGTGGGAGAGGAGGCTTTTAATAAAGCTTTTAACTGATTATTTGAATATTTGAGAGAGGCGAGTTTTGATTTTGTCCAGCTACGATTTGCCTCTTCCCACCACTGAATGAAACAATTAACCTCTCCTTTAGCCAATTTAGTTTTAGGTTGGCCGAGTTTGTCCTTTAAGATGTCCACTCGGTCTTTGTTCCAAGATTCTAACAGTGGCTACTGAGTTTTGGGATCCCCCTGAGTTAGCCTAGACCATTTTTCCAGAAATTTACAGGAGTCCGGACCCTTCTTACAGGAGTCTGGACCCTTCCCAAATATATAAAATGAGCCGGCGTTCGTTTAGGGAACTGTCCCTACTTAGACATCTGGTTACCCATACAGGAGGACTTCACACACCAATCGCACAAGAAGGAAATTCGGGTTCGTCAGAGCGATGCCCGGTGCAACATACAAAAGGAGCCCACAGGCTACTGCCTCAATCGCCCTTGCTTTCACACCCAGGGTTTTACCCAAAGTGCGGTGCGGCTGCAATTGTGCAGATTCCACTCACTCAGACCGTGGGAACAGGAACCCCTTGGTTGGCCGATCCCCGGACGGAGATGGCACCCAGACTCAAACACTCCACAGGAGGACGGATAGACACAGACAGGACAGTCCTCAGTCCGGACAAAACACAGAAATAATTACCTGACCAGATTCCTGATGTCAGATCCCGGGATCCCTACCAGAACAGAGTGGGAACCAACAGGTTCAATGGCGTAGACTTCACTGTGGTCGTGCACCTTTCCGTTCTGGTGGAGGACCACTCGGGCCAAATGCCCAGGTGCCGGCTGCCATGGTCATCCTACAAAAACGGTCAGGAATCACACAGCCCCAGTGAAGACGGTTGCCATCTCGGTGGAACCTCCAAATTGTCAAAGTTAGACTCAGGACTCACAGTTTGTCAGACCACTCTGTTTTATTAGCACAGCCCTCTGCTAATGACACCCAGATAATGTGAGCACCATGCAAGACACAAACTATCTTATTTATACAGATAAAAGGGTGAGAACTTAACAAACTAACAAAGGAAGCAGAATCAGATAAGTTTACCTGGGCAAGGCATGCATATCTTATTTCCTTATTAACTATTACCCATCTTCTGTTAATGTTTCGCCATTAGCACCATTGTTTATGCCTAATGTTTCTTTTCCTGGCACCTGTATTTCAACATTTCTTATCTCTGCTTAAAGGTACATACAACATTTCTTTAATCCATTCTTATTTTTACAATATAATTCATTCTATTTTCATACTGGACTGGATGGTATTACAAACCCCAATATACTGCATCGGTTATATCTAATCCCTTGTTTGGAGTCTATTGGGTGTGTGGAGAAAAGGCTTATTTAAGCTGGCCTGTCTCCTGGAAGGGGTCATGCTCTTTGGCCTGGTTAGAACCCCCTGTCCTATATCGAGATCACCTTCCTTCTGGACGTTTAAGAAATGTGCGAGGTGCCAAAAAGAATGTTGACTGGTCTCAACCCCTTACCTGAAAAGCGCTTAATGATTGGACAGGTAATCGTTTTCTGGATTTAACACGTGCTATAGTGCAAAGTGTAAACCAAACACAATGCTGAATGTGTATTCATACCCCCACACACTTTGGTCAAGGTATCCCGTTGTTGGGGGTACCCATCACTCTCAGGTCATGGGAAAATGTCACGTCTTGGGACAGTGCTTTCACCAGCTTGTCTGTTTCATGGAACAAGACTTGGTCCATTGATATGGTAGCCCAGGGTTCTTCTGCTTTCTGCATAACCCGGCACTCCTCAGACAAAAGCAGCTTTGTGGGTAATTTTACAAGCTGTAAAATCACTACTCAAACTTATTCCAGCTCCTCTTGGCACGTCCCTAAAGGATCTGGCTGGTATTGGCTATGTAATCATACAGTTTATAAAACCCTTCCAGCAGGTTGGGGTAACCTTCCAGCAAGTATGGGGGGAGGGATAGCTCAGTGGTTTGAGCATTGGCCTGCTAATCCCAAGTGGCTTAGCATCGTGAGTTCAATCCTTGAGGGGGCCATTTAGGGATATGGGGGCAAAAATCTGTCTGGGGTTTGGTCCTGCTTTGAGCGGGGGGTTGGACTAGATGACCTCCTGAGGTCCCTTTCAACCCTGAGATTCTATGAACACATATTTACTGGGGCTTTTTTGGTTTTGGGGCTTGTTGTAATCTTTGTATGCTTACAATGTTGTTGTTTGTGCTTTCAACAAATGATAAGTTTAATGTCCCAAATGTGCAAACCAACCCCTAAAGCTCGGCGTCCTTCCTTTGTAGTATAATTTCAGTTGTGTTCCTCGAGTCCCCTTGGTGGGTCCTCTAGGAACAAAGCAGGGGCTTGATGAGTTTGGCTTGATGGCCTGTTCTGCTTCGCAATAACACAGCAAGGCCTACTGAAGAGAAAAAATTTCCTGGCTGGGGTAAACAGGCCAGATTTATGACCTTGCTAGATAGGAGAGTGCTCGCAGGGTCTGGGAAAAATACTTGCAGAAGCTGGTTTGAAGCAACTTGTACCTTTTTGAAGCTTATCAAAAAATAACAGTCATTCTTCTCTTGTATGCTGGGAAAGTATAACTGGGAAGGTGCAGTGATGACGCGACGTAAGTGATGACGCGATGGAGCCGCTAATAAAACACAGTTTGAATCTGCAGAGGGGAGGGGCTGGTTCTGTGTGGAGCACGGGTTATTCTTCGTTGACGTGTGCATTAATAAAGAACTTGGCATTTGGACTTTGCTGGATTGTTTGTCTCTTTGTGGGACGCACCTGGAAAGTCTGGGATAGAGATAACCCCGACCCTGAGAAACCATCCAATGGGAAGAAAGGGGCCGAGCGCATCACGAGCTTCCTGGGACTGCAGCCCCCGGCGCAGTTCCTCATTCCCCTCGCACTCAGGCCTCAGGGTGGGTGAAGCTCAGCACTGGGGTGTTGGTGGCAGCGCTGAGGGTCCTGCACTGCCCCATTATGCTGTCTGCTCTGACCGTCCTTCTCCTCGGTGAGTGTCGGAGACCGCCAGGGCGTGTGTCTTTGGGGAGAGGGGTAATCTGAGACTGGGGGTGTGCCCATGTGGGGGTGGGGGGTCTGAGACCACAGTGTAGGATCCACTTGCTCTGGGATCTGGTCACTAACGAGCTGTCTCCTCTCCAGGCTGCTGGCTGGCCGGGCACAGCGCGGTGTGGGGAGGTGAGTATCAGTCTGTGCGTATGTAAGCGGGGGAATGGTCCCGCTATTGTGGGGAACTTTCCTGGCTTCCGTGCTACCCCGGTGAAGTGGGCTAGCGAAAGGATCTGAGTCCTCGCTCCCACTTCCTTTACCCAGAGGCCTCCCTGCCCTTGAGGACTCTCCTGTCTGGCAGCGTTCTCGTAGCCCCAACAAGGCTGGGCCCAGGATTCCTGGGGTGCTCGACCCCCAACCCTGCTGTGGCCACCTAGGACAGGGGCTAAGGTGTCCCCACTCCAGGGTACCCTCTCTGCACTGGGCACCTCCCTGACCCACTGATTATTCCATACAATTTAAAGCAAATACAAGTTGTTTACGTAACAATTAATTTAAAGAAAAGAATAAGAACAAATGGGAACGGTTACAGGAAAACACATCACTCTGCTCTGTGGCAGGGAACATTACAAACAGCGTCTCTGGACATCAAAGCACTTTGCAGTCAGTTCCTTGTAGGTCCCAGGCCTCCTTCTCAGGCCCTGGCTGTGCTGCAGTTAAGCGGCCGGTTAGACACTTGCAATGGCGGTGACCACACACCTCCGGGCTTTGGGTGGTGGGACCCTTCTTCCCAGCGTCAGCCCCCCGTCGGGTTAAGATCCCCCTCCCAGTCTGGTCTGCAAGGACCCTTGGCTGGGGCGTCTGTCTGTGCTGGGCCCTTTTACCAAGGTTCCCCCCTTGGCTGGCCCCAGTTGCTCACCACACCTGGCCCTCTGGCTGCAGCTCTGCTCCCAGCACGGGATCTGCTCTCCCTGGGCTGTGCCTCTGGCTCCGTGGCTGCAGCTCTGCTCCCAGCACAGGATCTGCTCTCCCTGGGCCGTGCCTCTGGCTCTCTGGCTGCAGCTCTGCTCCCAGCACAGGATCTGCTCTCCCTGGGCCGTGTCTCTGGCTCCGTGGCTGCAGCTCCGCTCCCAGCAAAGGATCTGCTCTCCCTGGGCTGTGCTTCTGGCTCCGTGGCTGCAGCTCTGCTCCCAGCACAGGATCTGCTCTCCCTGAGTTGGTTGCAGCTCTGGCCCCTCTGGATCTGGCCTGGCTCTGTTCTCCAGCTCAGCTTGCTCAGCCCCGCTCTGTCTGACTCCAGGCACATTCCTGCTCACACACGGAGGACGGGACCCACACTGGCCTTCTGTGTCCTTGATTAGCCGGCCCGCCCTGTCAATCAGGCTGACCTGGAGCTTTGGCCTCCTGCCATTGTTCCTGGGGACTGTCAGTCTCAGGGTCCTGATTTGCCATCGATCCCTCCCCTTTTAGTGCTGGGAGCTAGCAACTAAAACACCCCCCCTGAATGTTAGTAAGGGGGCAACAGTCCCCTTACACGTAGGAAGGTAACATCAAGGACGGGGGAGGGGCTGCATGGGGTGGGGAAAAGAGGATCTGAGCCCTGAACCTTCCCCAAAACTCAACCCAAACTCCCCCTGGGAGCTCAGACCCAGCCCCATTCTGTGCCCCCAACACACCCAGGGTGCAGCTAGGAGCTGAATCTGGCTCCCGGACTCTATCAAAGCAGCTGGGGTTTGACCCAGAGGTGAGCTGGAGCCGGTTCTCACCATTCGCAGGAACCGGCTGTTAAATTTAGAAACCCTTTTAAAACCGGTTGTTCCAGACCAACCGGATCTAAAAGGGCGGCCCCGGCCCCGGCCCCAGCTCAGCTCTGCTTCCTGGGCTCCTCCCCTGAAGGCTCTGCCCCTCCCTTCTCCTCCCCCTCCCCTGCTTCCCGCGAATCAGACGTTCGCACGGGAAACCTGGGACTCGGGACGGCTCAGAAGCAAGAAGCAGCTTGGCAAGGTAAGCTGGGGTGGGGGAGCGAGGAGGGCTCCAGGGAGTGGGGGCGCAGCCTAACCAGTCCTGCTCCAGCTGCGAGCGCCCCGGCTCCGGCTCCAGCCCCGGCTCCAGCCGCAAGCGCACCGGCTCCGGCCTCAGCTCCGGCCCCGGCTCCAGCCGCGAGCGCCCCAAGTCCGGCTCCGGTCCCGGCCCGGCCAGGCGCCCCGGCTGTGAGTGCCCCGGCTCCGGCTGCAAGCGCCCCGGCTCCAGCCCAGGCCTGGTTGAGCAGCGCCGGCCCCGGCCCCGGCTGAGAGGCTCTGGCCCCGGTTCCAGCCAAGCGGCTCTGGCCTCAGGCCGGGGCCAGAGCCACTCAGTCAGGGCCGGGGCTGCTCAACCAGTCCCGGGCCAGGCCAGGTCCAGGGCGCTCGGTCAGAGCAGACTGGGCTGGGCCGTGCCTCCCTGGAGCCCTCCTCGCTCCCCTGCCCCAGCTTACCTTGCCAAGCCTGGCTCCGGCCAAGCAGCTCCCCCTCGGGCCTGGTCCCTGCCAGGCGGCTCCGGCTCTGCCCCGGCCTGGTCCAGCGCCCCTGGCCCAGCCTCCAGTGCAGTAAGGGAGCAGGGAGCAGGTGTTGGAAGAGGGCAGGGGAGTTCGGGAGGTTGTGGGGGGGTGGATAGGGGTCAGGGCGGTCAGAGGGCAGGGAACAGGGGGGTTGAGTGAGAGCAAGGGTCCCGGGGGGCAGTCAGGAAGGATCAGAGGTTGGATGGGGAGGTGGGGGCCACTCAGGGGCAGGGGTTCCACTTCCAGGGGCAGTCAGGGACAGAGAGAAGGGGTGGTGGGATAGGGCAGGGGTCCCGGGGTGCCATCAGGAATGAGAGCAGGGGTTGGATGGGGCGGCAGGGGGCAGTCAGGGGAGAGGGAAGGGGGGTAGGGATCTGTGGGGGGGGCATCAAAGAATGTGGGGGGTTGGATGGGGCAGGAGTCCCGGGGGGGGCACGACCCCCTCGTGGGGTGAGGAGGAGGGACCCGGTTGTTAATTTTTTGGCAGCTCATCACTGATTTGAACCATCCACCGGGTTCAAACTTCTGCCCCCACCAGGCTGTGAGGATCGGGGACGGCACGTGGATTTATTTCAGCTCGTACAAACGCTAACAGGGCCCGTCTCTGGGCTCTAGATCCCCCTTGGGGTGACCGAACGTTCTTGGTCAGTGTAGCCATGGGGAGAACCACCCAGATCCGCCCCCATCCCCAGATCCACCCCCCAACAGCTCCTCCCCTGCACTCACAGCCCCCCGTTCCCTGGCCTCGGGAAAGGTGAATCATATGCGACTCCCACAGTCTGTGGTCACAGACGCTATTTCCAACCCCGGGGTGGGGGGCAGAGCGGCAGGGGGATCACTGGTCAGGCTCCCTGGCTGGCCTCGGAGGGGCTGGCGGGGGGGCAGGTGATCTCTCATGCAGCCGGGTCCTGAGCGATGTCTGGGTGACCCCCTGCCCCGAGCCCCATGGGCAAGCAGTGCCAATCCTGGTAGGGAACAGACTCCTAGAGAGGCCGAATGACGGATGGAGTGAATTGGGGTGGGAAGGAGGTGGGGGGGTGGGGTGTCTCCCCTGTTTAACACCTGTCTCTTCTTGACATCAGGGTGAGAATTTCCCAAACCCACGATCTGGGTGAGCCCCAGCAGGGTGGTGGCGCTCGGGGGAGAGTTTGTACCCAGACACGGAGTTCTTTCTGCGTAAAGCCCTGGGCCCAGCAGAGGGGATGTCTGGCCGGGGAGTGGGGATGGAGACATTGGGGGGTTCCCCAGCCAGCGGGGAGCAGCAGCCACTGGAGATTTGGGGCAGAGGAAGGGGGGATCCCTGCCCCCAGAGGGAGGTGCAGACTAGGAGGATCCTTTCCCAAGCAACACATCGGTTACAGGGTGATGGACGGAGCTGAAGTTTATAAACCTCAGTGTATAGTAGAGACTTGCACAGTCCCCTACAAGTCGGTGGTGGTGCTGTGCCCCCATCCTGGCTCCCATCCTCCCTGCTCTCCCCACTAGACCCCATTCCCCTCCCAGAGCCGGGGACAGGACCCAGGAGTCCTGGCTCCCAGCCCCCCCAGCAGAGAAGCCAGGGAGTGAATGGACTCTGGAGACTGGCCTGGCCTGTCACCCGCCGGGGAGCAGAGCTCTGGGCTCCAGGGGCTGGGGTTGCTCCGTGTCTCACGCTGTGAGCCCAGGGCTGAGAGGAAACTCTGGCCCCTGTGGAAAGGGATCCAGGAGCCCGTCCCCAGGGCCGCCGGGTCTGACCCACCACTGAGGCCGTGTGGTGAGGACGGGCCCCAGGAGTGAGTGACGGGGCCTGTGTCTCACGGCCTGTCTGCTTCCCCCTGCAGAGCCCAGCTACCCCAAACCCAACATCTCCCTGCTGAGCCCCAGCTGGGGGGTCTCCCTGGGGGGAGCCGTGACCATCCTTTGTTGCGGCCAGCACGAGGGCCTGCAGTTCGTGCTGAATAAAGAGGGACGCCGTGTCCAAATTGTGAATTCAGACTATCTCGCTCTGTTTCACATCAACAACGTGAGCCGGGAGGATGGCGGGAACTACAGCTGCTCCTATCACAACCAATCGGAGCCGTCTGCCGTGTCGGACTCCAGTGACCCCATGGAGCTGGCGGTGAGAGGTGAGGGGCCCGGCTCGGCACCTCTGTTCCCAGCCCCACCCCCAGCCCGAACCTCACAGGGGCTCGGTGCCAATGGGACGCTCAGAGCCAGGCTCTGCCCTGAGCCCTGACCCCGCAGAGGAGATGCCCGGCCAGGGAGCAGGGACGGAGTCACTGGGGGGTTCCCCAGCCAGGGGGGAGCAGGAGCCCCTGGAGACTCGGGGCAGGGAGGCTACTTTAACGCTGTCCCTTGTGCGTAGGAACCGGGAGTCGCTATTTAATCCTGTGATCCCATCGCCTCTGTTCTCCCGGCCCCGCCACAGGCAGTGCCCCGGCCGGGGCTGAATGAGGCAGGGGCTGCAGAAGTGGTGGCTTGGAGGACACAGCTCTGGGCTGGGCCCCAGCTCCTGGCGCAGCCACAGACTCTGTGTGACAGGAGCACGTCGTGGTTTTCAAAAGTGTCCTTCCTTGTGGGGGGGCCTCAATCTTGGGAGATCTCAGGCCAAGCGCCCACAAACCGAGACATCCCCAGTTAGTGGAGACGTCTGCAAACGCTGGCCTCAATAGTGCTGGATCCCTTGTGCTGGGGGAGCATGTAGGGCCCAGTCTTGTTCAGGGCCCCATTGTGCCAGGCGCTGCATAAACACAGAGTGAGGAGACAGTCCCTGTCCCGGGGAGCTCACGGAGGAAAGTGAATCTGTCTGTGCCTCAGTTTTCTCCTGTGTAGAACGGGGATAATGACCCCTCCCTGCCGCCCGGGGGGCTGATTCCCTTCCTGTGTGGGGCTCAGGCCCTGCCAGAGACCAGCCTGTGAGTCGCTCTGTCCACGGCAGTGGATGAGGCAGGGGCCACACACGGCATATGAGGATCCCGAGCACTAGGGAACTTTGACTCGGGGGCTGTGGGGCTGGGAGCCCAGCTCGCAGGGCCGGGATTCTGGGTGGGGGGAACTCTGGGATCTGGGAGAGAATCTCTGCTTGGGGCCCTGGATCTGCATGTGGTTGGGGCCAGCTGGGGCTGGGTGGGTGCCCGGGTCTGGCTCTCAGTGTCTGTCTCCTGTGCGCAGATCCCAGCTTACCCAGACCCAACATCTCTCTAAACTTCACCGCCCCAGGGGCAGACGTCACCATCCGGTGTCAGGTGCAGCGCCGGGACGTGAGGTTCTTCCTGCACAAGGCTGGACACCTGAAGCCGCAGCAACGCATGGACTCTGCTGGGGCCTGGGCCGAGTTCTGCATCCCCACCGTGGGCCGGCAGCACGGAGGGAGCTACAGCTGCAGCTACCGGCCCTGGTCAGAGCCCTTCATCTCCTCAGAGCCCAGCGACCCCGTGGAGATCATTGCAGCAGGTGAAGGGTCCAGCTCAGTGTCTCTGCTCCCAGCTCCACCCACAGCCGGACCCACAGGGGGTCTCTGCACTGATGGGACGCTCAGAACCAGGGTCTGCCCTGAGCCCTGTGCCTGGCAGAGGGGACACAGTGTCGTGGATCTGGGATGGAGTCACTTGGGGCTTCCCCAGCCATGGGGGGAGCAGCAGCTCCTGGGGGTTCAGGGCAGAGGGAGGGGGGATCCCTGCCCCCAGGGGGAGCTGCAGAGCAGGGGCCTTTCCCAGGGGATGCTCCCCCGGCTGCCCCTGCACTGGGGACGCACAGAGGAGTCAGGGCCCAGGCATAGGCGCCGACTCCTGGTGCTCTGGGGCTGGAGCACTCACTGGGAAAAACTGGTGGGTGCTCCGCACCCACCAACAGCCACGGTCCCCTCCCCGCCTCCGCCCCTGAGCGCGCCACGTCCCTGCTTCTCCGCCTACCTCCCAGCGCTTGCTGCTGCAAAACAGCTGTTTCACGGCGTAACAAGCTCTGGGAGGTAGGGGCAGGAGTGTTGTCACGGACTCACAGATCGTGCCCACTCGTGGCCCCATGCGGTCCATGGGGGGTGCCCCTTTCAAAGCGACAGCCCTTCTCGGGGGTCCACTCTCTCTCGGGGTCAGGCCTCTCCACCTCCTGTAGCTGCACCTCTCTGAGCCTTAGCACGTCTGTCTCTGCCGTGGGCCCCCTCAGGGAGTCCACTCGCTCTGGACCCCCACAGGCCTCCACCCCCCAAAGGGGTTGATGCCCCCTGGTCTCTAGCCCAGAGCGACTCTCAGCCAGTGTAACACAGGAGGGTTTATTGAGAGTTGAACCCAGCACAGGAAACTCTCAGGGCCTCAGGCCTGGCCTCCCTCAGCCCAGCACATCCCAGTCTCCCCTGCATCCAGGTGGGCTCTGCCTGCTCCCCCTCTCCGGCCCAGAGCCCCCCTGCTTCCCAGCTGGGCCTCCGATATCCCCGGCCCCAAGCCCCGCTCTGTCCATTGTCTTCTCTCCAGGGAAACAGGGTGGCCTGGGCCTCGTCTCCTCTCAGCCCCCCTCTGGCCCCCTCTGGCTGGAACCGGCTGGTCAGGTCACCGGGGTCCTCTCCCCGCAGCCCATTGTCCTCCCACTGGCCAGAACCAGCTGTGACTCCTGAGCTGGGTCTCCGGGTCCCCAGTCGCTGGGGTCTCCATCCTCCAGGCCATCGGCTGGGGTCCCAAGTTCCTTCTCCGGTCCTCTGTACCAACAAACTCCCTCTCCCCTCCCCTCGTTAAACCAGTAACACCCGGGGGCACTGAGTCTCCCTCCCTCTGCATGCAACCCCCTGGAAAACACAGAGAAAACAAGAAACATCCCCCCCACACACACACACACTTCGTCACAAGCGGGAACTCGCCGCGCTCAGGGGAGGAGGTGGGGATTTGGGGAAGGGGTTGGACTAGGGGCAGGGAGGGGGTGGAGTTGGGGTGTGGACTTTGGGGGAGGGGTTGGAATGGGGGTGGGAGGGGGTGGGGCAGGCATGGAGTCGGGGTGGGGCCAGGGGCAGAGGGGGATCGAGCACCCACCGGCGCCAGCAGAAGATGGCACCTTTGGGTCCAGGGGCTGCCCAGTCACAACCTCCCCCACCCCCCGAGACTGACAGTAGCGACCGATGCTGAGTCACGGGCTGAGGTGGATTAAGGTTTACTGGGGCCCTGGGCCAGAGCAAGGGGGATCCCTCCCCCCCTTCCACCTGCGTCCCTCTCCTGTTCCGCCTCCTCGGCCTGCGGCTCCACCCACAGCCCCACCCCTTTCTGCCCCATCCCGGGGCCCCGCCCCTATTCCACCCACGGCCCCACCCAAAACTGTCCCCACACTGCAGCCCCGCAACCCATTCGCTACTTTCTGCCCCCCCGACACACACACACTGTGACCCCCAGACCGGAGAAGCTCTGTCCCACGCCCTGGCCCCGGGGTGCAGCGGGGAGTGAGAGTCCCCCAGCCCTGAGGCAGCGGCAGGTAGCGAGAGTCCTCCCGTCCCGGGGCCGCAGGGGAGGTCCCGGTGCTAAGGTTTCCCCTGCCCGCCCTGCCCGCCTCCACCCCCCCCCCCCGGCACTCACGGCTGCTGCTGTTTCCCAGACGAATCGTCACCACCAGGTCTGACCGTCATCACTGGAGTGAGCGTGGCAGCTGCCATCCTCCTCCTCCTCCTCGTGGCCTTCGTCTGCTTCAGAAAAACCCGAGCCAGTGAGTGCCCCGCCCAGCGAGGGAAGGGTTAAACCTGCCGCTAAGCAGGGCGGGATGGGGGACTGTGCTGGGAAAGCCAAGGAGCGGGGGGCTCAGCAGGGGGCGCTGTTGCATGTGTAATCCCTGTACACACGCACCTGTCCCACCCCAGAGGAGCCGCATCTCAGTGCCAGCTGAGGGGTCCCTGTATAAAGAGCCATCGGCACCGGGCCTCTCCGGTACATGGGGTGCCAGGGGAGCCAAACTATGGATCAGGTTCGTTATAACGAGTCACTAACGAGGGAGGATTGGGGTCAGGAAAAGCCCCCCAGTTAATCTGCCCCTCCCCCTGGCACATGCTACGGTGTTGTGCTGCCCTCCATCCCTGCTGCCCTGGGGGTGGAGAGTGGCTGGGCGCTGGTACCGGGGGATCCCAGTCAGCTCATGGGGGATTGTGGTTTGTGTCCCTCTGCAGGAAGAGGAGCCGCATCGAGACCAAACAGGTAGGAACCTGGATCCTCCCCCTCCCGAGCGACCTGCCTGGGTCACAGGGCTCCTGGGTTCTGTCCCCAGCTTGGGGAGCAGAGTGGGGTCTAGTGGTTAGAGCGGGGTGGGGTCTGGTGGTTGGGGCAGGGGGGGTTAGGGAACTGGGTTCAGTGTGAGGCGGGGGGGGCTCTCTGTGTGTGTTGAAGAATCTCCCCCGTGGTTGGGGGGATATGACATTTACAAGGGAATTTTCTCTTTTAGCACAAGCCCTATGGGGGCATTAAAGGTGCCAGCTCAGGAAGAGCACATCTGTGAGTAACACACCCAAGGGGGTACCAGGGTGGGGCAGGACCCCTGGGGAGGGGCTTGGGGGGGTCTCCACCTAGATGGGGCGGGGCCTGATTTACAGCTGCTGCTGGGTGGGGCTAAGGAGAGGGCCCCAGAGGTAGCCGGTGTCAGCTGAGAGTGTTGGACTCCCAGGAGCTCCCTGGGGCCACCCTCCCTTCCTGCTCTAGGTCCCCATCCACTCCTGGCTCCCGGGCCCCTGCTCTAACCACTAGACTCCATTCCCCTCCTGAGCCAGGGTGAGAACACAAGCATCAGATGCCCAGCCCCCATCCCGCTGTAACACCCAGACAGCTCTGTGCCTCAGTTTACCTCTCTGTAACACGGGGCTAATGACTCTGGCCCATGCTGTGGGACGGGGAAGGGTGGGCTGTGCCAGGCTCTGAGCGCTATGGCTGGATGGAGGGGTCAGAGCTGGGTGTGGGGTTCTGCTCTGGGCTGGCCAGGGGTGCAGCTCAGCGGGTGTCTCTGTTCCACAGACACCAACATCGATGAATGGAAAGAGACGCAGACCCTGGTAAGTGTCCCCTGTTCCCCCATGGGGCCTGACCCCCAACCCTGACCCACATGGGCCCCAGCAGCCCCCTCACACCTCCCCTCCTCCTGGCACACTCAGTGGTTTGGGGCAGGGGTTGGGTTGCTGGGATGGGGGGTGGGTTTATGGGATCACCAGCTCCGTGCTCTGTGTTTGTTGGGGTGGTGGTGGATTCACACACACACTCAGCCCCGTCCCATCGAGCTGCTGTCCCCCTGCCCTGCCCAGACCCAGATATGGGGGCTGGTGTGGGGGGCTCAGCACCGGGAGGGGGAGGGGATGCACCGAGGTGGCTGTTTATATTATTTTGCTTCCTGTTAATCTCCAGATTTGTAATAAACACAGAACCACAAACCAGCCCAACCTGGGCACCCCACAGCCCCCCCTGTGCCCATGCCTGGGGGTGCATCGGCTGGTTATACAGGGACCCTTCGCCCGGCGCTGGGTTGCAGCCCCTCTGGGGAGGGGCATCAGTTGTCAGGTCACCGGGGTTCTCAGCCTGACTCTGGGCGAAGCTGCAGAAGGGTCTGGTGCCCGTGACCAATTGGCGCCGGCTGTTTACAGCCCCTCCGTGGGGTCGTCCCTTCCCCGCTGTGCTGGGGGATCCATCGCTGTGAGCCGGGGTGGGGGGAGGGAGGGGGGGCTGAGGGGAAGTGATCCCTGGTTGGTGCCCCTATGAGAGATTGAGGGGTCATCACCCTGCGACCCCAATGTTCCCCTCCTCGGGACCTCGGGCCAGACAATGTGAACAAAGGGAGAGCCCCACAGCTAATCCCCCCCCCCCCATGGAACTTCCCCGCAAGGGCCCCAGACCCTGGTTCTGGGGTGACATGAAAATCGCCACTTGCAGGGAGCAGTGCGGGGGCTAGGACTCGGAGCTGGGCATTTCTGAATCCCCCCTGCAGGGGGTGGGGGGCAGTTTTCTATTAAACGAGGCTTTGTTACCCTTCAGTGATGAGCAGAGAAAGAGTCCCCTCAGCTTCACCATCATGGCCCCGGCATGAGATGCTCCCCACCCCTGGCCCCTGCAGCCTCCGGACCTACAGATCAGCCTGCAGAGACACCACTGACCCACATCCGCCTGCTCCTGGGTGCTCAGACATCGGCTGGCTCCCTGTTGCCTCAGTTTCCCTTAACTCCTGCTTAAAGAGCCCCCCTAAGTCTGCTAGTCCCCACAAGTGACACTCTGTACCTCGGGGGGAACACCCTCCACCCCCATGTTCATCCTTATAATATGATAGTTAATAAATCAGTTTGTTTATTCTACCTGACGCAGTGCGTTTGGCTTGAAGCGTATCAGAGACTCCCCTTGGGATAACAAGCCCGGTACGTGGCAATTTCTTTGTTAAATTAAGAAACTCATATAAGTTTGCATCCTCCAGCGGGCAGAACTGGGCACTGCAGGACGGAGGTTCCCACGGGGGTGTCTGGGACCGGAGATATCGGCTGGTGACATTCGGTTGCACAGTCCCAGCAGCGGCTGCCCAAAGTTCTCACTCTGTAGCTGGGAGCCGCTCACACGCCAGAGGCTGTGGGGGAGCAGCCCAGGAGTGGGGGTCTCCCAGCGGAGCAGGGTGGGGCTGGCTCCCAGAGTCGAGTGCTGGAGTGACCGAGCAGATCACCCATCCAGATAACACCAGAGGAACATCACACACCCCCGGCTCTGGGAGGGGCGTGGGGTATCTCCTTGCTGCAGGGCTGGGGAATGGCTGGCTCACGGGGGTGGGCAATGGGACACGGGGGTCTCTCCCCTCTGGGGGGCATTGGCTGCAATCCAGCCCCACGGCAGGAGCACAAGAAGACTCAACTATCCTCACCAGTGGGTGGGGGTCCCGTATCCCTTTGCCCCTCCCAACCCATGTCCCTCCAGAGTTTTCCCCAGGAATTGAAATTAGGGGAGTTGTTCCAATTTATAGGGGGCGGTCAGGGCTGATAAGGGCTGAGATCATGAGGGTGAGGGGGGCTGTGTGACACCACAGTAAAAACTGAAAAATGTTTCATGACCATTTTATTAGATTTAACACGTTTTAAAATCATCACAAATGAAAGTTGGCTACTCAAGCCTTCCATGCAGCACTACGTCTACATCCTTCTTGGTTTCCTGTTATAATTTTGCACAGCTCTGTTAATGAACTTCTTGAATGCAGCGCATTCATCTTCGGTGGTTCTTGTGTGTCCGATACTTCCATTTCTTCAATTGATATGTGTCACGGAGTGTAGGGGAGTCAGGCCCTGCACCCCTGGGCTCCCTGCCGATTCACAAGGACTCTCAGCCAGCCAGTAAAGCAGAAGGTTTATTTAGACGACAGGAATACAGTCCAACACAGGTCTTGCAGGCACAGATAACCGGATCCCCCCTGTTAGGTCCATCTTGGGGCCCCAGGAGCCCCACAGCCCCCATTGGGGATCAGAGCCCTGTCTCTGCTTCCCCTCTTTTCCCCAGCCAGCTCCAGTCTGCCCAACCCCCTCCGGCCCCTCCTCTCTGCTCAGCTTCTTTCCCGGGCCAGGAGGTCACCTGACCCCTTTGTCTCCAACACCTTTAGATCCACCTTTGCAGGGGAGGTGCTCGGGCCATCAGTTGCTAGGAGACAGAGTGTCAGGCATTCGGTTGCGCCGGCCTTCTGCTTTGCTAGATACTTAGAGGCCTGCACCCAGCATTCCCAGCCCCCAGTACGAACAGCCCCACTTCGTCACAATATGCTCATTAGTTCATTCCCATGATGAGGCAGAAGGCGACTTCTTTCAGAACACAAAATCCTATTCAGTGAGGAAAAAGTGATGAATTCCTACTTCTTTCATCTCAGGAAACGTGGCACAAAGATCGGGTTGAGCCACTAGTGATGATACAAAAGAAGTTGAAGTCAAATCTTCATTCAATTGTCATATGATATTCCCCTGTGTGTTCAAAGTCTCTGTTCTGTCCTGATCACGTGGCAGCCCCATTGCTGGTGGTGCCTCACTCCACTCAACTGTCTGTATTTTATAGGACAGGGATCTATAAAAGCTAGTTAGAGGTTGAGTAGAATCTAGAAGTTGCTGTTGTAGATTTGTAAGAATCAGGTCTGTGTACTTTTTCAGCTGGCTTAACAAACACTTCTTGTCCTCTTCACTTAAGGAATCAATATAAATGCCTTCATTAGTCAACTTCTGGACTGAAGTCTTTGCTTCTTCCGGTACTTTTTCAATGGATAGCTCTCTGGTTGATCCAAATATAGCTTCTATTGCTGGACAAAGATCTACTACTGTTGTAGCAGATGCCTGGATTCATTGTTTAATGATCCAAGTGGTTTCCACAGTAGACTTACGAGAGAGAAAATGGCAATAGTCTTCTCTGAATGTAGTAGCAAAAGTAATCCACCAGCCTCACTACTTAGATCCATCCTATTTCAATAGATACTTTCCAAAGCCAGTAATAATGGCTGGAGTAATTTCAAGACAATAGACAAGGATCGCTCATGAGAAAGCCAGCGGGTTTTCCCAGATTGGCCTAATATGAACTTCAGTCCCAGTGTATCTTCTATATTTTCCAAGATATTCAGTCTTTTTGGACTCTTGCTGAAAAAAGAATATAATGAAGACATTAAATCTATAGTTTTTTAAATTTCTTTTGAAGAGTCTGCAGCTCGTACTAGCACTAGTTGGAGTAGGTGACCTATGCAGTGTGTATAGGTGAGATTAGGGTTACACTTTTCTCTGAGCAAAGCTTGTGCTCCACCATGTCTTCCAGAGAAATACACAAGCAGCCATCTGTTTGACAAGCATTTAACTCTTCTAACATGTGGGTTGTCACAAATGCAGCCAATTTGTCTTCTATAACTTGAACATCTAGAAATGCATCTACTGGCCTACCCCTGACATTAAGATAACGTACACGTCTTCATACTTCATGCCCGTTTGCATCGGTGCATTCATCAGATATGTACGCAAATTTTTTGAATGTGGTGAGAGTTCTTCACTTTTTTGAAGACTTTCACTGTTGCACCACATGCGTCTAGCCAGTCAGTTGAGTTTCTTGCAGAAAGATAGTGAGCATTTGCTGGTCGACCACTGTTCAAGTTCAGGATGAACAAGTGACTGTGCACTTAACATTGGCCTCCAGTTTGTAGTGTGTGGCATCTTTTGCTTAAATAGAAAGTAGGATGCCACAGTCATGTTTGTTCGCACGAACTGTGTTGTGTCTCCAGCATTTTTAAGAGCCTCATTAAGTACTTCTAAAATTGGCTTTGACAGTGATTGGCTTATAAGGCTTTCTGCATGTTGGTGCAGTCCAGAGGCCTAGTGTTTTGCAGCCTTTTCACATAGTTTGCCAGCATTGGCTTTGCTGACCGGTCTGGCAAACCAAGCTCCTCCACTTTTACCAATTACAGCACTGGGAAGCTTTCTTCCTTCGTAAGCTTTTTTGCAAGAGGTGCACCAGTTGCCATCTTTTGTAACTTCAGTAAATGGGAACACTTGACCAACAGACATCAGGAACTGCCTTTAGGTTTTGGAGACACTTCAGTAGTAGCTGTATTTGTGCTTGGTCTGGTTGGCTGTAGATACACCACTTGAACCTTCAGATGACATGTTGATATATTCTTGGTTCTTGGTGTGTTCTTCACCGTGGTTGGTTTTTGAGGCCTTTGAGTGGAAAACTTGTTGCTTTTTTTTTTTGTCTTTTCATTTTCACTTTGACCTGCAACATATAAAAGAGATATTAATAAATTAAATGTTTTCTTAGGAGAATTCAAATTTTACATAAGGATAATGCAAATTACACCAAATCACATAACAGTTCTAGATTTCTAAAACACATATAAATTAAAAAAAAATTATTTAAGCTGACTTTTGAAAAGTAAGCCATCACGGGATAAGAGGGAAGGTTTTCTCATGGATCAGTAACTGGTTAAAAGATGGGAAACAAAGGGTAGGAATAAATTATCAGTTTTCAGAATGGAGAGAGATAAATAGTGGTATCCCTGAGGGGTCGGTACTGGGACCATTACTGTTCAGTATATTCATAAGTGATCTAGAAGAAAGGGTAAATAGCGAGTTGGCAAAATTTGCAGATGATACAAAACAATTCAAAATAGTTAAGTCCAAAACTGACTGCGAAGAGTTACAAAGGGATCTCACCAAACTGGGTGACTGGGCAACAAAATGGCAGATGAAATTCAGTGTTGATCAGTGCAAAGTAATGCACATTGGAAAGCATCATCTCAATTCTACATACAAAATGATG
Organism: Mauremys mutica; assembly: GCF_020497125.1. Classification (NCBI taxonomy): domain Eukaryota; kingdom Metazoa; phylum Chordata; order Testudines; family Geoemydidae; genus Mauremys; species Mauremys mutica. The sequence goes on along the minus strand of NC_059086.1, from coordinate 32,338,387 downwards.
GGCTCTAAATTAGCTGTTACCACTCAAGAAAGAGATCGCGGAGTCATTGTGGATGGTTCTCTGACGTGATGGTTCACATCCACTCTGTGTGCAGCGGCAGTGAAAAAGCGGAACCAAATGTTAAGAACCATTAGGAAAGGGACAGGTAGGACAGAAATTATCATAGAGCCGCTATATAAATCCATGGTTCACCCAACTCTTCAAAACTGCTCGCAGACCCGGTCACCCCATCACAAAAAAGAGATATTGGAATGGGGAAAGGTACAGAGATGGGCAACTAAAATGATTAGGGGTATGAAACAGGAGAAGAGATTAAAATGACTGGGACGACTAAGGGGGGATTGGATAGAGGTCTATAAAAGCATGACTGGTGTGAAGAAAGTGAATAAGGAAGTGTTATTTACTCCTTCCCATAACACAAGAACTAGTGGTCATGCAAGGAAATTAATTGGCAGCAGATCATAAAAACAAAACAAAAAGAAGAACTTCTTCACGCAACCTAAAGTCAACCCACGGAACTTGTTGCCAGGGGATGCTGTGAAGGCCAAAATTATAACAGGATTTTAAAAAGATCTCGATAAGTAAGTGGAGTTTAGGTCCATCAGTGGCTATTAGCCAGGATGGGGAGGGACGCAACACCATCCTCTGAGTGTCCCTAGCCTGTTTGCCAGGAGCTGGGAATGGGCACTTTGATGACTCCCTGTTCTGTTCATTCCCTCTGAGGCACCTGGCACTGGCCACTGTCAGAGGACAGGATACTGGGCTAAATGGTGTGACGAAGTGGGGGATATGCTTGTTTTTTCCTTGGTTTTTCCAGTGGTTTACATGCAGAGGGGGTGGGACTCAGTTTCCCCGGGTGTTACTGGTTTAACGAGGTGAGGGGAGAGGGAGTTTGTTGGTACAGAGGACCGGAGAGGGAACTGGGACCCCAGCCAATGGCCAGGAGGACGGACACTTCAGCGACTGGGGACCTGGCGACCCGGAGGCCCAGCTCAGGATTCGCAGCTGGTTCTGGCCAGTGGGAGGACAATGGGCTGCGATGAGAGGACCCCGGTGACCTGACCAGCCAGTTCCAGCCAGAGGGGGCCGAGGACAGAAGAGGGGAGAGGAGGCCCAGGCGCCCCGTTTCCCTGGAGAGAAGACAATGGACAGAGGCAGGGCCTGGGCCTGGTGATATGAGATGCCCAGCTGGGAAGCAGGGGGTCTCTGGGCTGAAGAGGGGGAGCAGGCAGAGCCCACCGGGATGCAGAGCAGACTGGGATGTGCTGGGCTGAGGCCAGGGCCGGCTCTAGGTTTTTTGCTGCCCCAAACAAAAAAATAAATAAATAAAAAGCCGAAGTGCCGCTGCCGAAGGAAAAAGACGACGGAGTGCCGCCTCTGGCGCTCAAATGCTGCCCCTTGAAAAGTGCCTCCCCAAGCACATGCTTGGGGCGCTGGTGCCTCAAGCTGGCGCTGGCTGAGGGAGGCCAGGACTGAGACCCTGAGAGTTTTCTTTGCTGTGTTCAGACGCTCAATAAATGGTCCGGGCTAGAGAACACGGTTGCATCAACCTCTCTGGGGGGTGGAGGCCCCAGGGGTCCAGAGCGAGTGGCCTCCCTGAGGGGGCCCATGGCAGAGACAGACGTGCTAAGGCTCAGAGAGGTGAGGCTCCAGGAGGTGGAGGGGCTTAACCCCCAAACTTCCCCAAGAAGGGCTGTCGCACTGAAGGGGGGTCCCCCCACAGACCGCACGGTGCAAAGAGCAGGCAGGATCTGTGAGTCTGTGACAACCCCGCACTGAGGCCGCGGGGTGAGGACGGGCCCCAGGGCTGAGTGACGGCGCCTGCGTCTCACGGCCTGTCTGCTTCCCACTGCAGAGCCCAGCTACCCCAAACCCAGCATCTCCCTGCTGAGCCCCAGCTGGGGGGTCTCCCTGGGCGCAGCCGTGACCGTCCGGTGTTGGGGGCAGCGCCGGGGCGTGCGGTTTGTGCTGAATAAAGAGGGACGCCATGTCCAAAGTGTGAATTCGGACTTTCTGCCTCTGTTTCACATCAACAACGTGCACCGGGAGCACGGCAGGAGCTACAGCTGCTCCTATCACAGCCAATCGGAGCCGTCCACCTTGTCGTACCCCAGCAACCCCGTGGAGCTGGTGGTGAGAGGTGAGGGGCCCGGCTCAGCATCCCCGTTCCCAGCCCCACCCCCAGCCAGACCCTCACAGGGTGTCACGGAGTCCCCGGGCGATGCTCTGGAACTGCTCCCCACAAAGCCAGTCAGGACTCTGGGGAGCCTCCCCTCCCTTGGAGCAGACTGTCTCCAGGGCAAGAAGCTCACACGGCTTCACCTCCTGGGTCTCTCCTTGGAGCATTCAGCATCCTCTGCCCCTCCGTGCGCTTCCCACAGCGAGTCCGCGCAGGCGGGGTCCTGGGGAAGCCACAGGGTCCTGCACCCCCACTTCACAGTCAGACGTGACTCTCAGCCAGCCAGTAACACAGAGGTTTATTCGATGACAGGAACAGGGTCTAAAACAGAGCTTGTCGGTACAGAGAACGGGACCCCTCGGCCGGGTCCATTGTGGGGGGCAGTGAGCCAGACCCCCACGTCTGCACTTCACTCCTCGTCCCCAGCCAGCTCCAGACTGACACCCCCCTCCAGCCCCTCCTCCTCTGCTCAGCTCCTTTCCTGGGCCAGGAGGTCACCTGATCCCTTTGTCTCCAACACCTTCAGTTGGCACTTTTGCAGGGGAGGGCCCAGGCCATCAGTTGCTAGAAGACAGAGTGTCAGGCATTTAGGTGCACTGGCCCCTTCCTCTGCAGCAATCACACACCCTGATCCCACCACCTAGATATTAAGAACTGCAGGGGGGACACTGAGGCACCAACACAGTATTCAGAGAAAACATTAAGAACATTCCCAGTTCATCACATCTCTCCCCCCTTCGAGACCGAACTGAGCGGGGTCACTCCAGCCAATGACCTGGGGAAGTTTGAACCCACCAACGTTCCCATGGATGCCCCAGCATCTCTCCCATTCCTTGGTGTGAGTTACACCAGGACAGTCCAGTTTCTTTGCTTGAATGTGCTTGATGGCACTCGCAGGCCACATGTGGGAAGGTTTATGCGGCCTGAACACTGGGGTCCTGTCCCCACAGCCCATTGTCCTCCCACTGGCCACAACCATCTGTGACTCCTGAGCTGGGTCCTCTGGTCCTCAGCTCCCCAGTCACTGGGGTCTCCATCCTCCAGGCCATCAGCTGGGGTCCCAAGTTCCCTGTCCGGTCCTGTGTAACAACAAACTCCCTCTCCCCTCACCTCATTAAACCAGTAACACCCAGGGATACTGAGTCCCACTCCCTCCGTATGCAACCCACTGGAAAACCAAGGCAAACACAAGAAAATCCCCCACTTCATCACAGCTATGTCTGGGTGACCCCCCTGCCCCCGAGCCCCATGGGCAGGCAGTGCCAACCCTGGTAGGGGACAGACTCCTAGGGAGGCCAAAAGACGGGTGGACTGAATTGGGGTGGAGGGGAGGCGGGGGGGGGGGTGTCTCCTCTGTTTAACTCCTGTCTCTTGTTCAAAGCAGGGCGTGAATTTCTCAAACCCACCATCTGGGTGATCGCCAGCACGGTGGTGGCACTCGGGGGAAGCATCACCATCCGCTGTGCGGGTTGGTACCCGGGCATGACGTTCTTTCTGCGTAAAGCTGGACACCTGAACCTGCAGGTGCGGCTGGTACCTGATGGGACCGTGGCTGAATTTCCCATCCCCAATGTCACCCGGGAAGATGGAGGGAGCTACACCTGTGACCGTCACTCAATAACATATCAGAGTCACTGGTCGTATCTGAGCAACCCCGTCGAGATCATTGTAGCAGGTGAGGGGCTCGGCTCAGCACCCCGGCTCCCAGCCCCACACCCAGCTAGACCGTCAGGGGGTCTCTGCGCTGACAGGACGCTTAGAGTCAGGCCCTGTCCTGAGCCCTGGGACCAGCAGAGGGGACGCCCAGCCAGGGATGCAGTCACTGGGGGCTTCCCCAGCCAGGGGAGAGCAGCAGCTCCTGGAGGTTCAGGGCTGAGGGAGGGGGGGATCCCTGCCCCCAGGGGAGCTGCAGAGCAGGGGGACCTTTCCCAGCCAACACATCAGTTAGGGGGTGATGGACGGAGCTGAAGGTTATAAACCTCAGTGTATAGTACAGACTTGCACTGTGCCCTACAAGTCAGTGGTGATGCTGTGGACAGAACCCAGGATCCTGGCCCCCATCCCCCTGCTCTCTCCACTAGACCCTGTTGGTGGCACCAGGCATGGCCCACTATTAACAGAAGGGTGGAAAACAACAGTGCCAATGAGGCCTCCCTGTATTAGGCCTAAATAAACCAAAGTTGCCTTACGCTTGCCCACAGTGCGCCCATGTTTAAACTCGGATCGACCTTACAAGTCAGTAACCGAGAATGGAATGTGTTATCAGTGCAGCACTGATACCAGAAGGCAATTCCTGCTTGCACCTGGATAGCACAGAGGGAGTTAAGCAAAATAACCGGTCGGGAAAAAGTTACTAACGAGATGATGTATTTTCTGCCAAGTATGATTTAACCTGTTTAGAGTAATTGCTACTTTATAATGTATCTGCTGTATGGGAACTAGGAGGGAGGGAAGAAGAGGGGGGGGAAGGGGGAGCTGGGCAGTGGGGGTAATAGAGATGCTTAGCTAAAATCATGTATAAAGAGAGAAAGCTGCTTGTATGGAGGGTGCTCGATTTGAGACTTATCTGCCTCCGAGCACCGGGTTTTGAGATCTCAAATAAACCTTTTTTTTTGCTTCTCCACCTTGGTGTGTCTATTGGAGCGAAGCACACCGGGCAACGAACCACTGTTGCTGTCGCCTCGGGCCTTTGTACCGGCAACAGTTTTGGCGTCCCTGGGTGGGCTCGAGGCTAAATTTAGCCTTGCCCGGACCCCTCCTGGAGGTCGACAGATTGCGGCGACGACCGACGCCCAGCGCGCACCGGTGACTTCATCGGGGGCCTCGGCGGAGACGTGGTGTGGTCGACCCCGGAGGGCACTACGGTGCAACGCGCTCAGATAGTGGAGAAGCAGCTGCGGGCGACGGTGGGGAACCGGTCTCGTGGATAAGGTAGGAACAGTCCAGTGCTGTTAACCTTTTGTTTGCCTGTTAAAACCTGGGGACGCCCAGTGTCTTCCCATAGGTATGGGGCAGGGACAGAGTACAGGCAGGGTACAGTGTACACCCTTAGAATGCATTCTGATGAATTGGAAAGTGTTTGGAAAAGATCCATTGACTAAAAGTAAACTAAAAAGATTCTGTACAGTAGACTGGCCTCAGTACCAGCTAGAGGGCCAGGAGAGGTGGCCACCGGAGGGATCACTTAATTACAACACGATCCTTCAATTAGCTTTGTTTTGTCAGCGAATGAATAAGTGGAATGAACATATGTATGTACAGTTGTTTATGTTGTTAAGAGATAGGTCAGATCTGTTGCAAGAGTGTAATTTGACTCCGACAGGCTCGGTAGTCACTGCTGTTAGTTCCCCGAACCCCTCCCTGGTTGTAATGGCAGAGTCGGTGTCCCCTTCGGCTCCTACACCCCCACCATATAAAGACCAGGTGCCTCGGGTTCCAGAGATTGCTCCTTCAGTGGGACTTTATCCGTTGATTACTGAGACTGTGGTGGCCCGCCCGGTAGCGGAGGGGCGCCGGGCCACTACTATGCTAGTTTACTCGCATGTGCCTTTTAACCCAGTGGACCTAGCAGCCTTTAAGGGATAGGCAGGGGAATTCTCCACGAATCCCAGCAAGTTCATTTCGGTTTTTGAGGGATGTTTTGCCAGCCATAAGCCTGACTGGGATGACTGTAATATCCTTATGAGGACCCTGTTGTCTGAAGTGGAGAGGAACCAGGTTATAGCTAAGGCAAGGGAAGAAGCACAAATAAGGCATGATCAGGATCAGGTTCATGTCCCCATTCCTGCTGTCATGGTCCCCACAGCAAATCCTGGGTGGAATCCTAATGATCCACTGGATCGGACCCGCCTCACCGTGTATAAGGAGCTGCTTTTGCACGGACTCCGGCACTCAGCTGTTCGCCATAACAATTGGGCCAAACCTTACGAGCTCATACAGGAGCCTAAGGAAAGTCCGGTCGCTTTTCTGCAGCGTATCCGGGATGCCATTCGGCAACACACTAACGCAGACCCTGATGCTGAGGCAACTGAGGCAATTATAAAGGGTATCTTTACCAGCCGTGCGGCCCCTGACATTAAAAAAAAATTGCAGAAAAAGGAGGATTTGATGGGCATGTCTGTGGCACAGATTTTGGAAACTGCAAACAAGGTTTACAGCCTCAGAGAGGGAGAGAAGGAAAAGAGGCAAGTGAAGATGATGGTTGCAGCAGTTCAGGCTGGTGACAAAAGGAAGTTTCAGGAAGGAGGTGGAAGGGGCCGGGGAATGAGAGGCCGTGGACGTGGGCGCCCTGGCTCACAGAAAAGGCGTTTGGGTCGCAATCAGTGTGCCATATGCCGGAAGGAGGGACACTGGAAAAATGAGTGCCCCGAGAGGGAAGATACCCCTATGATGGCAGCAGAGAATCAAGACTAGGGGTGTCAGGGGAGACGGACTATCCTGCCCCCAGAACCCCGAGTAAAAATGCGGGTGGGAAATTCGGAAATAGACTTTTTAGTAGACTCTGGAGCAGCTCGAACCGCTGTAAATCAACCCCTTCAGCTGCCTGTGGCAGATTCCCTCACTGTGGTCGGTGCTACAGGAAAAGGAATTAAGTGTCCAGTGTATGCTCCAGCAGAATGTGCTTTGGGAGACAGAACTCTCTCCCACAAGCTGGTTTACCTCCCCGACTGTCCAACGCCTCTACTGGGACGGGATCTGCTTTGTCGCTTAGGTGCCACCCTGCACTTCACCCAAGATGAAATCACCCTCACCCTGCCCCCAGAGAATGCCTGGATAATGACTCTTGCAGTTGAGCCCTCAGCCATGCAAGCCCCAGAGTGGAGCCAGTGGGAGGACCAGGTTTTTCCTCTAGTATGGGCATCGGGGGCCCCAGGAAAGGCAGCACATCACACCCCCATTAAGGTTCAGCTCCTGCCAGGAAAAGGTCCGGTGCGAATCAAGCAGTATCCGATCAAGAGGGAGGCCAGAGAAGGGCTGCAGGAAACTATAAATCAGTTTCTGAAGTATGGGGTACTGCGAGAATGCCAGTCAGCCTGGAACACCCCCATCCTGCCTGTTCGAAAGCCCAATGGTACCTATCAGCTGGTCCAGGACCTGAGGGCAGTTAATGGACGGGTTAAGACTCTGCACCCCCTTGTTCCAAACCCGTATACACTGTTGGCATCTATAGGGGGGCAGTACACCCACTTTTCGGTCCTAGACCTGAAAGATGCTTTCTTCACAATTCCGGTCGACACACAATCCCAGGAGATTTTCTCCTTCGAGTAGGAAGACGAGAAAAGGGTTAAGAAACAACTTTGCTGGACTGTTTTAGCACAGGGATTTAAAAACTCCCCCACCCTTTTCGGCCAGGCTCTGGCCAAAGACCTGGAGGAGTGGAATACTCCGGACGGGATCCTCCTCTTGCAGTATGTGGACGACCTGTTAATTGGGGCGGTGGGATTAACCCCTTGCCTCCACGCCACTGTGAGCCTCCTGAACTTTGTTGGGCTCCGAGGATACCGGGTAGCTCGGAGCAAGGCTCAGATTGCCCTCTCAGAAGTACAGTACTTAGGATTTCACATAAGACAGGGGGAAAGGCAGCTTTCAAACGAAAGGAAGGAAGCTATCTGTCAAATTCCTGTCCCAAGCAATCGTAAACGGCTCAGGGCTTTTCTGGGCATGGCAGGCTTTTGCAGAATATGGATCCCAGAGTTCGGACTGTGGGCTAAGCCCTTGTATGAATGTGTTAAGGGAATGGATCACGACCCCTTTCACTGGTCCTCAGAAGCTGACAAGGCATTTAAAGTGTTAAAGAGAAAGCTAATGGAAGCCCCTGCACTCGGTCTGCCAGACCTCTTTAAGCCGTTTCAACTGTATGTGCATGAAAGAAAGGGAGTGGTTCTAGGGGTGCTTACTCAATTATTAGGCAACTGGAAACGTCCTGTGGCATATTTCTCTAAACAGCTGGATCAAGTTGCCAAGGGTTGGCCAGCATGCTTGCGAGCAGTCGCAGCAACTGCCCTGGTGCTTAGTGAAGCAGAGAAACTGACTTTGGGGGGGAACTGTGCAGGTGTATACCCCTCACATGGTTCAAGCCCTGCTGGACAGGGTGGTCTCTGGCTCACGCAGGCTCGGGTAGCTCGGTACCAGGCTAAACTCCTAGAAAATCCTGAAGTTACCCTGCAGACCTGCCCCACTCTTAACCCAGCCACCATGTTGCCAGAAACAGAGGAGCAGGAACACGACTGTTTAGAAATCATAGATGCCCAGTACTCCAGCCGTTCAGACTTAAAAGATCAGCCACTCCCCAATGCAGACTATGAGTGGTACACTGACGGCAGCAGCTTTGTTACAGATGGGCAAAGGAGGGCGGGCTACGCTGTTGTAACTCTCCACGAGACTGTGGAAGCGGAGGGTTTGCCTGCCGGAACATCAGCCCAGCTGGCTGAATTGGTAGCTTTAACCCGTGCACTCGAACTGTCAAAAGGAAAAAGAGTTAACATTTTTACTGATTCCAGATATGCCTTTGGAGTGCTACATGCTCATGCAGGTCTCTGGAAGCAAAGAGGAATGCTTACAGCTCAAGGGTCCCCGGTCAAGCATGGGACACAAATTCTCCAGCTTCTGGAAGCGGTACAGCTCCCCTCAGAGGTAGCAGTGGTGCACTGCAAAGCCCATCAAAGAGAAGACCAGGACGTAGCCAAGGGCAACGCCAGGGCCGACAGGGAAGCCAAGCGAGCTGCCACCCTGGAACCATTGGAAGCTGAGGAGGCCCATGTGCATGCCCTCATCCCATCAGTGGGTGAGCTCCCAGCCCCTCAGTACTCTCGTGAAGAAAGGAATCTGGCCGACTCACTTGGGCTCCAGGAAAAGGAGGGATGGCTCCACTCCACAGAAGGAAAAATCCTCCTACCTAAAAGCCTGATATGGCCAGTACTACAGAAACTACATCAGACCACTCACGCTGGAAGGGAGGCTCTCACCCAGCTTATGAATAAGTATTTTCTAACCTCTGGGTTGAGACCCCTGGCTTCTCAGGTACAGGCTGAATGTTTAGTCTGTCAAAAGAACAACCCTCGACCAGGAGTGTCAGTGCCACCAGCCGCTCTGGAACCTATCCCAGGGCCAGGATTGGTGTGGCAAGTAGACTTCACTGAATTCCCCCGAACCCAAGGGTTCAGATACCTCCTCGTCATGGTGGATCGATTCAGCGGATGGCCTGAAGCCTTCCCATGCCGTAACAACACTGCCAGAACGGTAGCTCTCAAGTTTGTCAAGGAAATTATTCCTCGCTTTGGACTCCCCCAGTGGATGGAATCTGACAACGGAACACACTTCACATCACAAGTCATTCAGGGGATTTCGGATGTTCTACAGATCACCTGGAAGCTCCACACTCCATGGCGACCACAGGCCAGTGGAGTAGTGGAACGTACTAATCAGACACTCAAGCGGCATCTCTCAAAGGTCTGCCAAGAGGCCTCTCTTCGGTGGCCTGATGCCTTACCCCTTGTCTTGCTCCGAGTTCGTGCTCTCCCAAAGGGCAGGTTAGGGCTTAGTCCCTTCGAGATTATGTTTGGGAGGGCATGGCCTATGAATGGTACACCGGTTCTGTTAGGGGAGTGGGAGGTAGGCTGCGGTTTCTTATCTCAGTACATGTGCTCTCTGTCTGCTGTTCTCTGTTCTCTCCACAGGTATACCAAAGATTTGCAGCCTCTCCCGCTGGATGCCCCTGTCCACTCCCTGCAGCCTGGTGACTCCGTTCTCGTTCGTACCTGGAAGGAGAAGCCTCTCCAAGAGAAGTGGAAGGGACCTCACACCGTCCTGCTGATCACCCACACAGCAGCAAAGGTCGAGGGATACAAGAACTGGATCCACTACTCCCGTCTGAAAGCAGTGCCAGCTCCTGAACGGTGGACCGTCCAACCTGCGGAGAAGACTGCCAACGACGATCTGGGACTTAAACTGTTATTCAGGCGACAGTAAGGCCTGTTGGGAATGCCCTTGACCCATTTGGACAGTTACAGCGCACTCCCCGTGAACACTCTGAACGTTGGCTGTGTTTATTTTCACAGGGCCAGCCTAACCTGTGGGCTTGGTCCCTTTTGTTTTTAATCTGCTTGTTATTAGTAGTAGTAATTTTGTGGGTATTTGGGGAATTGTAATTGTTAGGCCTTAGGATCACTTGCTCAGTATGGATCCAGGCCTAGGGTTTGCCACAGCGTTACTCTTTGCTATGGGAACACTCCTCTCGTTAACTCCCGTTTCTCCCCAGGCACATGCGGGATGGAGGGGAATTCCTAACAAATTAGAGTCAAATACATATGAGAACCTGAAGATTTGCTTTGCCCAAGAGTTTAATCTCTCTAACTACTCCTCCGTAAACTTTGTACCCCCCGTGCCCCGAAGGTCCCTATGTACCCTCTCATTGACAGCCCCAGCTCCATGGAACTCAATTACATTTTGTCCACAGTATATGAGAACACTCAGCCAAAGGTTTGTTGAGTATTCTCAAAGGAGGGAATTGTTGGTGGCACCAGGCATGGCCCACTATTAACAGAAGGGTGGAAAACAACAGTGCCAATGAGGCCTCCCTGTATTAGGCCTAAATAAACCAAAGTTGCCTTACACTTGCCCACAGTGCGCCCATGTTTAAAATCGGATCAACCTTACAAGTCAGTAACCGAGAATGGAATGTGTTATCAGTGCAGCACTGATACCAGAAGGCAATTCCTGCTTGCACCTGGATAGCACAGAGGGAGTTAAGCAAAATAACCGGTCGGGAAAAAGTTACTAACGAGATGATGTATTTTCTGCCAAGTATGATTTAACCTGTTTAGAGTAATTGCTACTTTATAATGTATCTGCTGTATGGGAACTAGGAGGGAGGGAAGAAGGGGGGGGGGAAGGGGGAGCTGGGCAGTGGGGGTAATAGAGATGCTTAGCTAAAATCATGTATAAAGAGAGAAAGCTGCTTGTATGGAGGGTGCTCGATTTGAGACTTATCTGCCTCCGAGCACCGGGTTTTGAGATCTCAAATAAACCTTTTTTTTTGCTTCTCCACCTTGGTGTGTCTATTGGAGCGAAGCACACCGGGCAACGAACCACTGTTGCTGTCGCCTCGGGCCTTTGTGCCGGCAACAACCCCACTCCCCTCCCAGAGCCGGGGAGAGAACCCAGGAGTCCTGGCTCCCAGCCCTCCCAGCAGAGAAGCCAGGGAGTGAATGGACCCTGGAGACTGGACTCTTTGTGATGGGAGCACCTCGCGGTTTTCAAACGTGTCCTTCCTTGTGGAGTGGCCTCAGTATTGGGGGATCTCAGGCCGAGCGCCCACAAACCGAGACACCCACCGTTAGTGGAGACCTCTGCAAACACTGGCCTCAATAGTGCTGGATCCTTTGTGTTGGGGAAGCATGTAGGGCCCAGTCTTGATCAGGGCCCCATTGTGCCAGGCGCTGCATAAACACAGAGTGAGGAGACAGTCCCTGCCCCTAGGAGCTCACTAAGGAAAGTGAATCTGTCTGTGCCTCAGTTTCCTCCTGTGTAGAATGCGGATAATGACCCCTTCCTGCCTCCTGGGGGGGTGGCAGGTTGACTCCTTCCTATGCGGCGCTCAGGCCCTGCAGTGCCGGGCATCAGAGACCAGCCTGTGAGTCTCTCTGTGTCCAGGGCAGGCCAGATAAAATGAACGAGGCAGGGGCCAGACACGGTTATATACAGTCACAAGAACAAAGGAGCTGAGGCTCGGTGTCTGTGGGGCTGGGAGCCCAGCTGCAGGAGGGGAAGTGGTTTGCTGGGTGCTGCAGGGAGCTGGCTTTGCTCTGACCACGGTAGATTTGGCTGGAGATTGCAGATGATGAGTTTGCCTTGATGGCCTGTTTTGCTTAGCAATGACACAGCAAGAAAAAAAATTTACTGGCTGGGGTAAACAGGCCAGATTTACAACATTGTTAGATAAGAGACTGCTTGCAAGGTCTGGGAAAAATACTTGCAGAAGCTGGTTTGAAGCAACTTGTACCTTTTTGAAGCTTATCAAGAAATAACAGTTGCTCTTTGTTTTTCTCTTGTATGCTGGGAAAGTGTAACTGGGAAGGTGCAGTGATGACGGGACGTAAGTGATGACGCCACGGAGCAGCTGATAAAACACAGTTTGAATCTGCAGAGGGGAGGGGCTGGTTCTGTGTGGAGAACGGGCTGGCTCTTTGTTGACGTGTGCATGCATTAATAAAGAACTTGGTATTTGGACTTTGCTGGTGTTGCCTGTCTCTCTTTGCAGTCAGACAACGCACCTGAACAGTCTGGGATAGAGAGAACCCCGACAGATTTGGCACTCCCGATGGGACCTGTCTGACTCTCGGGCGAGGGGGTCCGTCTCCGACGCAACGCAGCGCGCATCCTTCAATTGAGAGGAGCCTGGCCCAGGAGTCGGATCTCACGCATAAGGCGTCGTCCCATGAACCAGCCTGAGCCCGTTTAAATCCAGCAACGTCCACCTGCCCTTTGAGCAGGAGTCCCGGGACCTAGGTAACTGAGCGCTCGGTACAGGGAAATGGGACAAGGTGGCAGTAAATGCCTGGGGGATGCTCCGTTATCTCTCATTCTGAGAGATTGGAAGGATACATCCAGGACAACCGGATTGTCCAAGGCTACGATGAGAAATTTGTGTTGGATCCAGTGGCCGTCATGTACCTTTCATTTGTCCCCGACTAGAGACTGGCCAGAGGGTGGAACCTTTTCCACAGATAGGATGAACTCCTTAAGGGATATTTTGGTTGATCTTAGGCCGGGACTAATGAATTATTTGTTTGTGTGGTATAATTAGAAACCCACGGAGGGACGGGTAGCTTCTGAAGCTGTTTGTATGGAGAGCTCTTGTAAAAATCCCCCGCCGTATGCCCCAGAGTCACACCGGGAGGAGGACAGCTTTGTTCCTGTTCTTCCCCCTGTCCGGCGGAGTGCAAGGATTCAAGGACAGCAGGCTATTGACAGTTCAGGGACAGAGGAGAATCCAGGGGGAGGTCAGGGTGATGTTCCCTCGTCTTCAGAGGGATCAGGCAGCCCTACCCGCTCTGTGCAGCCTCCAGCCGGCCTTTTGCAAACTTGGCCAGGGGCTGCTTCTCAAACACTCCCAATATTACAGCAGCCCTCGTCCTCGCCCTTGTGGACCCCCACTAGGTTACTTAACTTCATGAGGGAGGATGTTTCTGAGACACCCCTGACAGTACAAGCCACGTTGAGAACTTATCCAGTTCCACTGGTTGCTGGGGCATATGAGATGCTTTTTATCCATACTCCGTTTGCAACTTCAGATTTGTTTAAGTGGCAGTGCACTATGCCTCACTTACGAGACAATCCTGAGGCAGTGGAAAGGATGCTCCGCACAATTTTTGCACTCATGTGCCCATTTGGGCAGATGTAAATCAGTTATTAGATACTCTCATGACAGAAGATGAAAGACAAAAAGTAAAAAAAAAATCTGCAGGTCATTTCAATGAGACGCAGGGGAGGCTACTCCAAATTGGAGCAAGGTGACTGCTTGTGTTCAGCGTCCGGACGAGCACCCCTCTGACTTTTGTGCTCGACTACTTTGTGGAGTCACAATGCATGGGAATTTGAATCCTGAAACTGATCATGGAAAGGAGATGGTTAAAATGGTTTTCAGGTCACAATGTGCGGAGGATATTGCAAAGAGATTTAGAGAGCATCCAGACGGTATGCAAGGGAAAAGTTTGCCTGAGGTAGTTAGCATTGTTACTAGAGTGTTTAATGGGAGAGAGAAGAAGAAAGAAAAAGAAAAAAGGAAAAGCAGAAGGATATAAAGGAGCGAGTGTCACTGTTGGCAGTAGCAATGTCCGGGGGAAGGGAAAAGGTCACGGATGGAACAGAGGTGGATGGAGAGGATGGGAAAGAGGAGAAGCAGCGAGAGACAGAGGATGTGAAGGAGTTAGAAGTAATGGTTGTCATTATTGTGGTGCACAAGGACATTGGAAAAGAGAAGTTGTTTGTGAATGGATCTGCATTTGTTCGTGAAGGAATCCGACACTCTGGATACGCAGTTACTGATACGCAGACTGTATTAATAGGGGAAGCTCTTTCTCCCGGGGTGAGTGCCCAGGCTGCGGAGTTAACAGCCCTCACCGCAGCCGGCCTTCACGCTATAGGGAAAAGGGTTAATATTTATACGGACTCAGAATATGCTTTTGGGGTGTGTCGCGCCATGGGTGCAATTTGGAAGGAAGGAGGTTTCATTACCTCGTCTGGAGCTCAGATTGCCCATGGAAAAGGAAATTGCTGAACTGCTTCAAGCCATTCAGGCTCCTGGGGAAATTGCACTGATGCACTGCAGGGCTCGTACCAGACAGACTGATCCCGTCGCAATGGAAGGGCACTTGGCTGACAGGGCGGCCAGGGCAGTGACCCTACAGGGATCCCCTCTAGCTCAATGGCAATTACAAGCTTCAGATACTGAAAAGGCACCATGGGAAAAGTGAGGTGCTACAAAAGGTTCACAGCAACACCCACCTAGGAGTGAATAAAATGGTTCAAATCGTTCTTAGCCAGTTTGTATCTCCTGGATTAAGCGAAATGGCCAGACGAGTACTGGAAAGTTGTATTTGTCGTCAGCAATGTAATCCTAAGGGAACACGCCAACAGGTGCCATCTGGTGGGCGCAGATGGGCTTGTTGGTGTCACTAGGCATAACCCTTGGTAACTCGGGAGGGTGGAAGACCACGAGTGTCGATGAAGCCCCCCTGCTCTAGGCCTAAATGAACCAAAGCTCCTCCATGTTTGAACTTTAATCGACCTAAACAGCCAGCAGCAGAAAACGGAATGTGTAACAGTCAGTTATCAGTTGCAACACCGCTCAAACCGGTATAAAGCGGTAGTAATGAG
The DNA here is from genome assembly GCF_020497125.1 of Mauremys mutica. Classification (NCBI taxonomy): domain Eukaryota; kingdom Metazoa; phylum Chordata; order Testudines; family Geoemydidae; genus Mauremys; species Mauremys mutica. The sequence continues at coordinate 32,323,332 of NC_059086.1, read as the reverse complement.
GCCTGCATGGCTGAAGGGCAAGATAACAGATCAAAGGGAAAAGGACAAGATAACGGTTCAAAAGAAGAGTTACTAATGATCTAGACTTATAGCCGCCAAGATGACTTAACTGTTTAATGTAACTGCTACAGGGGGAGGGAGGGGGAAAGGGGAAAGGTGAGGGGAAGAAGGGAAGAGCTTAGCTGAAGTAAAGTATAAAAAGAGAAAAATTGCTTATGTTGGGTGTGCTTGATCTGGTCTCCTTCCACCGCTTTGAGATCTCAAATAAACTTTGCTTGCTTCTCCACCCTGGCGTGTTCATTGACGCGAAGCACACCGGGCCACGAACCCCGCTGTTGCTTTCCTCAAGCCCTCTGTGCCGGCAACAGGCTCCTAGGCCCATGCAGCACATTCAAATTCATTTTACTGACTTACCCGCTCAGAAGGAAAGCCACTGCCAAAGCAGTTTGCAAGGTGCTTCTTAATGAGATCCTGCCAAGGTCTGGCGCTCCTGAAAAAATTAATTCTGACCAGGGAACGCATTTTACAGCAAAAATTTGCAAGAAACTCACTGAAGCGGTTGGGCCAAAATGGGTTTTTCATGCCCCCTGGTATCCTCAGAGCTCGGGCCAGGTGGAGCATGTGAATGGAACTCTAAAGACCACCCTAACCAAGTTGTGTAAGAAACTTAAGATCAAATGGACTAAAGTTTTTCCTTTTGGCTTCGTATATTGTCCGGACTACCCCGAATTCCAGGACTAAGCTAGCACCCTTTGAGATACTTTTTGGACATGTACCACCTTTTTTTACTTCTCCGGTTTCAATACCCAGTGACCCTGATCTGACTTGTGAAAAAAAAACTTACGTAAAAGCTTTGCAGCAGCATTTAACTACATGACAACGGTACTCAGCACAGTCTCAATCTTTACCGTTGTGGGGAGCTGTTCATTCCATTTCGCCAGGTGACCCAGTGTGGATCAAAACTTACTGAAAGACTCCACTTCAACCCCAGTGGTTAGAACCATTCGAGACTATCCTGGTGAGCCCTGCTGCTGTTCGGGTCAAGGAACGTCCCGCTTGGATTCATCATACCAGAGTCAAACGGAGCCTCGCTAGGGAGCCCGACCTGGTAACGGGTTCCCCAGAAGCAGATGATGTTGGACTTCGAGGGAGCCACGCACGTTCACCCCACCGCGAACCGGGTGAGCCAGAAGCAGACGACCCCCGTGCCCAGGACAAATGGACTGCTACCCCTTTGGGCGACCTGAGGCTAAAATTCAAGAAGAAGTAGACTGGTGCCCATTCCCCAAGGAATGGCAACGAACAGTCGCCTGGGGAGTTGGTGGACTCATTGGTGCATTGTTTGTTGTTTTTCTTTTGGGGTGGTTGGACTAACTAGGGGATATGAACATAAGGCCTTTATTCACTTTGCTCATGAAATGAAAGCCCGTATGCCAGCACTGAATAACATTTCGTGTTGGGTATGCCCCTTAATGCCAGTAGATAGTCACTGAGATCTTCCCATGATCCCCATACCTCTCAGCCCTATGACTATGACATGGGCTCCTTCATGGAAGGACTCCTCAGGCTTGCAGAACCTAACCTGGGCAGATTCAAAATCCAGATTAATAGCTATCTAACGGTGTGGAAGCGACCTGGTGAGTGGTGCTTCCTGGGCTCAGGAAATGTGCCTGTAGGTGTTATCAATTGTAAAGCCTATTTTAATGGAACCCATTTTGGTGAAAGCCGGGGACCTGATTGTACTCTTGTACAAGGTTTACCCCGACCTGGAAAGTCCTGGTATAGTTTCCCTACTAACTTTTGTAGCTTGCTTAATTGGTTGGTATTGAATAAACCTCATGTTTGCTTTATAGCACCAGATCTATCACACACTGATTGCACCGCAGTGCTGGAGCATTCAGAGATCATTCGCATACGCTGCATAAAAAAACATTCTTTTAATTCTTCGGGTACTGAGTACTCTGTGTGTCAGTGTACTGATAATGCTGCTAATAGTTTTCACGGTCTCTCTGCCTGGACTGGATGGTATTACAAACCCCAATATACTGCATCTGTTATATCTAATCCCTTGTTTGGAGTCTATTGGGTGTGTGGAGAAAAGGCTTATTTAAGCTTGCCTGTTTCCTGGAAGGGGTCATGCTATTTGGCCTGGTTAGAACCCCCTGTCCTTGTAGCAGGGTGGACCCCTGCTCCAGCCCTGAACGGGTTAAAAACAGCCCTGGGAAGGGGCCGAGGCTGGAGAAAACAGCCTTTCAGCTGGGCTGAATGGGGAAGTGACTGCAGCTGGCACCACGCCCCAAACTGAGCCACAGCTGGCCCCTATAAAAGGCCAGGGAAGCCAGAGGCAGAGTCTCTCTCTGCCTTCAGAGAGGGAAGGGCCTGGCTGCAGGGAGCTTGAGGCTGGATACCTGAGTGAAGCAGGGCTGGGGAAAGGCTGGGGAGCTGGGGAGCTCCAGCCTGGAAAGCCCCAGGCTGCGGCCTAGCATTGGGCTAACAGGTGCTGGGGGTTGCAGAGGGCAGCCCAGGGGTAGGCCAAGGTAGCAGGTCCAAACCCTCCTTGCCAGTGATGAGTGGCTGATACTGCAGCCTGCCCCAGGATGTGGGGCTAGACAATGACTGGCAGTAGCCATATACTGAGGCAAGGTGGGGATAGAGGGTGGGGGTTCCCTGAGAAGGGGAAGCCCTGAGAGAAAAAGGGTTACTGCCAGGGGGCAGCACCCCCATGTAAAAGGGCACCGGGTCCAGGGAGGGGCACGGGGGCCAGAGGACAGGCGGATCAACGGCCTGCAGTGGGCGCTCCAGTGCTGGAACGAGCTAATTCCCAGAGTCACCAGCAGGAGGCGCCGCAGGGGTGAGTCCGACCCATCTACACATGGTGGAAAATGCGGGCATAGCGGTCTGCCCCTGATACAAGGGGCCAGCGCAAGGACTGTGGGACAGTTGTCTGGAAGAAGAGCTGAGTCCAAGATGGTGGAGAAAATGAACAGAGACTATTATTGGAGAGCCTGTGTGGCCCGGCTCGCCGAGCAGCAAGCAGGGCTGCTTCAGCTGCTGCAGGGGAGGGCACAAGGACCTCATTGGAGCCCAGGCACCTGGGGCAGGAGGCCGGTGCCAAGGCCAAGGAACTGTTGGGCCTGTGGAGAACCAGGACACTTGAAAAGGGAGTGCCCCCATGGAACTCGCAGGGCCCAGGTGAGCCCTGAAGGAAGGGCTATGCCAAAAATGGACCATGGACAGACTCGAGTGCCCCCTGTGAAGCCAACAGGGGGGCTCAAAATGTGTTGGGCCTGTGGGGAACCAGGGCACAAGAAGAGGGAGTGCGCTCAGGGGACTCACAGGGCCCAGACTAGCCCTGAGGTGGTCAGGTGTGGGCACTGTCTGTGCTGCCTCTGCCACAAGGGGTGCAAGCAGCCTAGTCCCCAGAGAAGTTGGGGGAGGCCGGAGGACCAGGCCAGGACCAAGATTGCCCCAAAGGAGGGGGTGGTGACGACGAAGGCCCAAAAGAGGGAACTGTCAGGGGCAGAGAGGCTCCAACTAAATCAGGGAACCCACATAAGGGCCGAGGTGGGGACCCAAACGGAAGTGGGGACCCACGTAGGACTAGGGAGGTCTGTGGTGGGGACCCAGACTGTGGACGAAGCAAGCAGGCTGCTCCAAACAATGGAGAGCCTGCAAGCAGAAAGGGATTCTCTGCGGCCCCAGCTGAGGAGAAAGCTGGGCTGGTAGAGCACCCCGCCCGCCCCCCGGTGGAGGGGTTCTTGAGGTGGGGGGGGTGTAGCAGGGTGGACCCCTGCTCCGGCCCTGAAGGGGTTAAAAACAGCCCTGGGAAGGGGCCGAGGCTGGAGAAAACAGCCTTTCAGCTGGGCTGAATGGGGAAGTGGCTGCAGCTGGGGCCACGCCCCAAACTGAGCGACAGCTGGCCCCTATAAAAGGCCAGGGAAGCCAGAGGCAGAGAGTCTCTCTGCCTTCAGAGAGGGAAGGGCCTGGCTGCAGGGAGCTTGAGGCTGGATACCTGAGTGAAGCAGGGCTGGGGAAAGGCTGAGGAGCTGGGAAGCTTCAGCCTGGAAAGCCCCAGGCTGCGGCCTAGCATTGGGCTAACAGGTGCTGGGGGTTGCAGAGGGCAGCCCGGGGATAGGCCAAGGCAGCAGGTCCAAACCCAACCATGCCAGTGATGAGTTGGCTGATACTGCAACCTGCCCCAGGGCGCGGGGCTAGACAATGACTGGCAGTAGCCATACACTGAGGTAAGGTGGGGATAGAGGGTGGGGGTTCCCTGAGAAGGGGAAGCCCTGAGAGAAAAGGGGTTACTGCCAGGGGGCAGCACCCCATGTAAAAGGGCACCGAGTCCAGGGAGGGACCCGGGGGCCAGAGGACAGGCTGATCACCAGCCTGCAGAGGGCTCTCCAGTGCTGGAACAGAGCTAATTCCCAGAGTCACCAGCAGGAGGCGCCGCAGGGTTGAGTCCGACCCGTCTACAGTCCTATATCGAGATCACCTTCCTTTGGGACGTTTTAAGAAATGTGCGAGGTGCCAAAAAGAATGTTGACTGGTCTCAACCCCTTCCCTGAAAAGCGCTTAATGATTGGACAGGTAATCGTTTTCTGGATTTAACACGTGCTATAGTGCAAAGTGTAAACCAAACACAATGCTGAATGTGCATTCAGACCCGCACGCACTTTGGTCAAGGTATCCCGTTGTTGGGGGTACTCATCTCTCTCAGGTCATGGGAAAATGTCACGTCTCGGGACAGTGCTTTCACCAGCTTGTCTGTTCCGTGGAACCAGACTCGGTCCATTGATATGGTAGCCCAGGGTTCTTATGCTTTCTGCATAAGCCGGCACTCCTCAGACAAAAGCAGCTTTGTGGGTAATTGTACAAGCTGTAAAATCACTATTCAAACTTATTCCAGCTCCTCTTGGCACGTCCCTAAAGGATCTGGCTGGTATTGGCTATGTAATCATACAGCTTATCAAACCCTTCCAGCAGGTTGGGGTAACACATATTTACTGGGGCCAGGGCCGGCTCTAGCTTTTCTGCCGCCCCAGGCAAAAAAAAAAAAAAAAAGCGGCCGGACTACCGAAGCGCAAAAAAAAAAAAAAAAAAAAAAAAGGCAGCCGCAAGGAGCTCATGAAGGGCAGCACCCGCCCACTCCCTCCGCCCGTGGGCAGCCAGGCGCTGTAGCCCGCTCGCAGCTGGGTGAGAGGGGCTCCCCCCTCGGGCCTTGGGGTGCCTCTCCCAGCCGGGCAGGCTCCGAGGGGGCCAACACAGGCAGCACTGGCTGGGGTCTGCGACCTCCGCGCGGGGCCGGCATTGCAGCGGGGCTCAGCACAGTGCAAACAGCAGGCGCCGGGATCAGTGGGGCCCGCCCTCCGCTGCCCGCCGGGCCGCCACAGAACCCTCCCGCCCTCCGCTGCCCGCCGGGCCGCCACAGAACCCTCCCGCCCTCCGCTGCCCGCCGGGCCGCCACAGAACCCTCCCGCCCTCCGCTGCCCGCCGGGCCGCCACAGAACCCTCCCGCCCTCCGCTGCCCGCCGGGCCGCCACAGAACCCTCCCGCCCTCCGCTGCCCGCCGGGCCGCCACAGAACCCTCCCGCCCTCCGCTGCCCGCCGGGCCGCCACAGAACCCTCCCGCCCTCCGCTGCCCGCCGGGCCGCCACAGAACCCTCCTGCCCTCCGCTGCCCGCCGGGCCGCCACAGAACCCTCCTGCCCTCCTCTGACCACTGGGCCGCCGCAGAACCCTTCCTCCTTCTGGTGCCCAGGGGCTGCAGGAGGTGGTGGCTCAGCCACTCCTTTAAAGGCGGCTCGGCCAGGCTGGGCTCAGAATGGCACGGGAGGCGGAGGCCAGTGCAGGCGGCGGGGAGTGGCGCGTCCCGGGGAGCCCGGCAGCACAATGAGCGGCAGGGATCATTAGTTCCTGCCCTGCCCCCTGGGCCAGGGTCCGTGTCCCTGCAGGGCTGGGCTGGCCGCCCCAAGATTGGCCGGAATGCCGCCCCTTTCAATGTGCCGCCCCAGGCACGTGCTTTCTCGTCTGGTGTCTGGAGCCGGCCCTGACTCGGGCTTTTTTGGTTTTGGGGCTTGTTGTAATCTTTGTATGCTTACAATGTTGTTATTTGTGCTTTCAACAAATGATAAGTTTAATGTCCCAAATGTGTAAACCAACTCCTAAAGCTCGGCGTCCTTCCTTTGTAGTATAATTTCAGTTGTGTTCCTCAAGTCCCCTTGGTGGGTCCTCTAGGAACAAAGCAGGGGCTTGATGAGTTTGGCTTGATGGCCTGTTCTGCTTCGCAATAACACAGCAAGGCCTACTGAAGAAAAAAAATTTACTGGCTGGGGTAAACAGGCCAGATTTATGACCTTGCTAGATAGGACAGTGCTTGCAGGGTCTGGGAAAAATACTTGCAGAAGCTGGTTTGAAGCAACTTGTACCTTTTTGAGGCTTATCATGAAATAACAGTTGCTCTTTGTTTTTCTCTTCTATGCTGGGAAAGTATAACTGGGAAGGTGCAGCGATGACACGACGTAAGTGATGACACGATGGAGCCGCTAATAAAACACAGTTTGAATCTGCAGAGGGCAGGGGCTGGTTCTGTGTGGAGCACAGGTTGTTCTTCATTGACGTGTGCATTAATAAAGAACTTGGTATTTGGATTTCACTGAGTTGTTTGTCTCTTTGCGGGACGAACCTGAAAAGTCTGGGATAGAGATCTCCCCGACACAGAGAAACCATCCAATGGGATGAAAGGGGTCGAGCACATCACGAGCTTCCTGGGACTGCAGCCCCCGACGCAGTTCCTCATTCCGCTCGCACTGGGGCCTCAGGCTGGGTGGAGCTCAGCACTGGGGTGTTGGTGGCAGCGCTGAGGGTCCTGCACTGCCCCATTATGGTGTCTGCTCTGACCGTCCTCCTCCTCGGTGAGTGTCGGAGTCAGCCAGGGCATGTGTCCTTGGGGGTGGGGGGGGATCTGAGACCGGGGGTGTGCCTATTCAGGGGGGCAGGGTCTGAGACCAGGGTGTAGGATCCAGTTGCTCTGGGATCTGGTCACTAACGAGCTGTCTCCTCTGCAGGCTGCTGGCTGGCCGGGCACAGCGGGGTGTGGGGAGGTGAGTATCAGTCTGTGCAGAGGTGGGTAACATGAAGGACGGGGGAGGGGCTGCATGGGGTGGGGAAAAGAGGAACAGAGCCCTGAGCCTTCCCCAAAATTCAACCCAAACTCCCCCTGGGAGCTCAGACCCGGCCCCGTTCTGTGCCCCAACGCACCCATGGTGCAGCTAGGAGCCGAATCTGGCTCCTGGATTCTGGCAAAGCAGCTGTGATTTGAACCATCCACTGGGTTCAAACTTTTGCCCCCACCAGGCTGTGAAGATCGGGGGCGGCACGTGGATTTATTTCAGCTCGTACAAACGCTAACAGGGCCCGTCTCTGGGCTCTAGATCCCCCTTGGGGTAACCGAAACGTTCTTGGTCAGTGCAGCCATGGGGAGAACCCCCCAGATCCGCCCCCACCCCCAGATCCACCCCCCAACAGTTCCTCCCCTGCACTCACAGACCCCCGTTCCCATGGCCTGGGGAAAGGTGAATCATATGCGACTCCCACGGTCTGTGGTCATAGATGCTATTTCCAACCCCGGGGTGGGGGGCAGAGCTGCAGGGGGACCACTGGTCAGGCTCCCTGGCTGGCCTCGGGAGGGCTGGCAGGGGGGCAGGTGATCTCTCATGCAGCCGGGTCCTGAGCGACGTCTGGGTGAACCCCCTGCCCCTGAGCCCCATGGGCAGGCAGTACCAACCCTGGTAGGGGACAGACTCCTAGAGAGGCCGAATGAGGGATGGAGTGAACTGGGGTGGGAGGGGATCGGGGGGGGGGGTCTCCCCTGTTTAACTCCTGTCTCTTCTTGACATCAGGGTGAGAATTTCCCAAACCCACGATCTGGGTGAGCCCCAGCAGGGTGGTGGTGCTCGGGGGAGGGTTTGTATCCGGATACGGAGTTCTTTCTGCGTAAAGCCCTGGGCCCAGCAGAGGGGACGCCTGGCTGGGGAGTGGGGATGGAGACATTGGCGGGTTTCCAGCCAGGGGGAGCAGCAGCCACTGGAGATTTGGGGCAGAGAAAGGGGGGATCCCTGCCCCCAGGGGCAGGTGCAGACTAGGAGAATCCTTTCCCAGGCAACACATCAGTTAGGGGGTGATGGACGGAGCTGAAGGTTATAAACCTCAGTGTATAGTAGAGACTTGCACAGTCCCCTACAAGTCGGTGGTGGTGCTGTGCATAGAACCCAGGAGTCCTGGCCCCCATCCTCCCTGCTCTCCCCAATAGACCCCCCTCCCCTCCCAGAGCCGGGGAGAGAACCCAGGAGTCCTGGCTCCCAGCCCTCCCAGCAGAGAAGCCAGGAAGTGAATGGCCCCTGGAGACTGGCCTGGCCTGTCACCCGCCAGGGAGCAGAGCTCTGGGCTCCAGGGGCTGGGGTGGCTCCGTGTCTCATGCTGTGAGCCCAGGGCTGAGGGGAAACTCTGGCCCCTGTGGAAAGGGATCCAGGAGCCCGTCCCCAGGGCCGCCGGGTCTGACCCACCACTGAGGCCACGTGGTGAGGACGGGCCCCAGGACTGAGTGACGGGGCCTGTGTCTCATGGCCTGTCTGCTTCCCCCTGCAGAGCCCAGCTACCCCAAACCCAGCATCTCTGGGATCCCCAGCGAGGGGGTTTCCTTGGGGGGATCCGTGAGCATCTGGTGTAAGGGGCAGCATCACGCCGTGCAGTTCGTGCTGAATAAAGATGGACGCCATCTCCAAAGTGTGGATTCGGACTCACAGGCTCTGTTTCTCATCAGCAATGTGAGCCGGGAGGACGGCGGGAGCTACAGCTGCTCCTATCGCAGCAAATCGGAGCCGTTCAAGATGTCAGACCCCAGCGACCCCGTGGAGCTGGTGGTGAGAGGTGAGGGGCCCGGCTCAGCGTCCCCGTTCCCAGCCCCACCCCCAGCCAGACCCTCACAGGGGCTCGGTGCCAATGGGACGCTCAGAGCCAGGCTCTGCCCTGAGCCCTGACCCCGCAGAGGGGACGTCCGGCTGGGGAGCGGGGACGGAGTCACTGGGGGGTTCCCCAGCCAGGGGGGAGCAGCAGCCCCTGGAGACTCGGGGCAGGGAGGCGACTTTAACGCTGCCCCTTATGCGTAGGAACCAGGAGTCGCTATTTAATCCCCTGATCCCATCGCCTCTGTTCTCCAGGCCCCGCCCCAGGCAGAGCCCCGGCCGGGGCTGAATGAGGCAGGGGCTGAAGGAGAAGCGGGGGCTTGGTGGACACGGTGCTGGGCTGGGACCCAGGAGATCTGGCCCAGCTCCTGGCGCAGCCACAGACTCTGTGTGATGGGAGCACGTCGCGGTTTTCAAAAGTGCCCTTCCTTGGGGGGGGGGGGCTCAATCTTGGGGGATCTCAGGCCGAGCGCCCACAAACCGAGACACCCCCAGTTAGTGGAGACCTCTGCAAACGCTGCCTCAATAACGCTGGATCCCTTGTGTTAGGAGAGCATGTAGGGCCCCCGCCATGATCAGGGCCCCTTTGTGCATAAACACAGAGTAACGATACAATCCCTGTCTCTGGGAGCTCGCTGAGGAAAGTGAATCTGTCTGTGCCTCAGTTTCCTCCTGTGTAGAACGGGGACAATGACCCCTCCCTGCCTCCCTGGGGGGCTGACTCCCTTCCTGTGTGGGGCTCAGGCCCTGCCAGAGACCAGCCTGTGAGTTGCTCTGTCCACGGCAGTGGATGAGGCAGGGACCACACACGGCATATGAGGATCCAAACACTAGGGAGCTGTAACTCGGTGTCTGTGGGGCTGGGAGCCCAGCTGGCAGGGCCGGGATTCTGGGTGGGGGGAACTCTGGGATCTGGGAGAGAATCTCTGCTTGGGGGCCCCTGGATCTGCATGTGGTTGGGGCCAGACGGGGCTGGGTGGGTGCCTGGGTCTGGCTCTCAGTGTCTGTCTCCTGTGCGCAGATCCAGAGTTACCCAGACCCTCCATCTCCCTGAGCCTCACTTCGGTCACTGCCCCAGGGGCAGACGCCACCATCCGGTGTCAGGGGCAGCGCCGGGACGTGAGCTTCTTCCTGTACAAGGCTGGAGACCTGAACCCGCAGCGACACATGGACCCTGCTGGGGACGTGGCCGAGTTCCGCATCCCCACCATGGGCCGGCAGCATGGAGGGAACTACAGCTGCAGCTACCGGCCCCGGTCAGAGCCCTTCGTCTCCTCAGAGCCCAGTGACCCCGTCGAGATCATTGTGTCAGGTGAAGGGTCCAGCTCACTGTCCCGGCTCCCAGCCCCACCCCCAGCCAGACCCACAGGGGGTCTCTGCACTGATGGGACGCTCAGAACCAGGGTCTGCCCTGAGCCCTGGGCTTGGCAGAGGGGACACAGTGTCGTGGATCTGGGATGGAGTCACTTGGGGGTTCCCCAGCCATGGGGGAGCAGCAGCCACTGGAGATTCAGGGCTGGGGGAGGGGGGATCCCTACCCCCAGGGGGAGCTGCAGAGCAGGGGCCTTTCCCAGGGGATGTTCCCCTGGCTGCCCCCGCACTGGGGACGCACAGAGGAGTCAGGGCCCAGGCATAGGCGCCAGCTCCTGGTGCTCCAGGGCTCTGCACCCACAAACAGCCAAGGTCCCCTCCCCACCTCCACCTCCGCCTCACCTCACCTCTGCCTCCTCCCCTGAGCGCACCACGTCCCTGCTTCTCCGCCTACCTCCCAGCGCTTGCTGCTGCAAAACAGCTGTTTCACGGCATAACAAGCTCTGGGAGGTAGGGGGGAGGAGCGTTGTAATGGCCTCACAGATCGTGCCCACTCGTGGCCCCGTGCGGTCCGTGGGGGGGTGCCCCTTTCAGTGCGATGGCCCTTCTCTGGGATCCATTCTCTCTCGGGGTCAGGCCCTTCCACCTCCTGGAGCCGCACCTCTCTGAGCCTTAGCACGTCTGTCTCTGCCGTGGGCCCCCTCAGGGAGTCCACTCGCTCTGGACCCCCGGAGCCTCCTCACCCCCCGAAGGCGTTGATGCCCCCATGATCTCTAGACCGGAGCGACTTTCAGCCAGCGTAAAACAGGAGGGTTTATTGAGGGTTGAACCCAGCACAGGAAACTCTCAGGGCCTTAGGCCTGGCCTCCCTCAGCCCAGCGCATCCCAGTCTCCCTGCAGCCAGGTGGGCTCTGCCTGCTCCCCCTCTCCAGCCCAGAGCCCCCCTGCTTCCCAGCTGGGCATCTGAGATCACCAGCCCCAAGCCCCCCCTCTGTCCATTGTCTTCTCTCCAGGGAAACAGGCTCGTAAACAGGAAGGCCTGGGTCTCCTCTCCTCTCAGCTCTCCTCTGGCCCCCTCTGTCTGGAACCGGCTGGTCAGGTCACCGGGGTCCTCTCTTCGCAGCCCATTGTCCTCCCACTGGCCAGAACCAGCTGTGACTCCTGAGCCGGGTCTCCGGGTCACCAGGTCACCAGGTCCCCAGTCGCTGGGGTCTCCATCCTCCAGGCCATCGGCTGGGGTCCCAAGTTCCCTCCCCGGTCCTCAGTACCCACAAACTCCCTCTCCCATCACCTCGTTAAACCAGTAACACCCGGGGAAACTGAGTCCCACCCCCTCTGCATGCAACCCACTGGAAAACACAGAAAAAAGAAGAAACACCCCCACTTCGTCACAAGCGGGAACTCGGGGCGCTCAGGGGAGGAGGCGGGGATTTGGGGAAGGGGTTGGAATAGGGGCAGGGAGGGGGTGGAGTTGGGGTGTGGACTTTGGGGGAGGGGTTGGAATGGGGGTGGGAGGGGGTGGGGCAGGGCTGGAGTCAGGGTGGGGCCAGAGACAGAGGGGGATCGAGCACCCACGGGCGCCTCCAGGGGATCCTCCCCGGACTGACAGTAGCGACCGATGCTGAGTCACGGGCTGAGGTGGATTAAGGTTTCCTGGGACCCTGGGTCAGAGCAAGGGGGGATCCCTCCCCGACTTCCACTTGCCTTCCTCTCCTGTTCCACCTCCTCAGCCTGCGGCTCCGCCCACAGCCCCGCCCCTTTCTGCCCCATCCCGGGGCCCCGCCCCTATTCCACCCACGGCCCCACCTCATTCTGTCCCCCCACTGCAGCCCTGCAACCCACTTGCTACTTTCTGCCCCCCCCCCCACACACACACTGTGACCCCCAGACCGGAGAAGCTCTGTCCCATGCCCTGGCCCCGGGGCGCAGCGGGGAGTGAGAGTCCCCCAGCCCTGAGGCAGCGGAGGATAGCGAGAGTCCTCCCGTCCCGGGGCCGCATGGGAGGTCCCGGTGCTAAGGCTTCCCCTGCCCCCACCCCTGCTTCTGCGGGTCAGGGTGCTGGGGCTTCTCCTGTCCTGCTCTCCCAGCGGCCGGGGCTCTGGGGCCCCCAGGGTGGGGCGAACTCCGAGTCGGTGTTTCAGCCCCTCCCCCCACCTCAACAGACGCTGGTTCTATTCCCGCAACGGGAACCGACCCGACCCAGCCTGGAGCGGTGCCAGCTCCCACCCGCCTGGACAGCCTGGGGCCAGGTACCGGGGCCGGAGGGGGAATCTATTGAGTCACAGATTATGGGGCAGCTTCCCCCAGTGGTTGCCCGGGGGGGAGGGATGGAGGCTGTTCTCAGGGGCAGTGATTCCCCCCTCCCCGCACCAATGGATTTGGGAGGAGAGCGAAGCCTCCTGCTCAGACACGAACCCGCCGCTAATGGGGCAGCCGGAGGCTTCCTCTGGGGGCAGCTGGGCCCATCAGTGGCCATGGGGGATGGTGCCCTGGAGCTCCCTGCTAAGCAGCCGGCAGCAGCCAGCCTGGGAGGCGGGATACCGGGCTAGATGGGCCCGTTGGCCTGAGCCGGTGTGGCCATGAGGAAGTGGGTGAAATGCCTTAGAAATGACGGCCAGGCGGGATCAGACAGCGCCCCCTAGTGCCGTGCTGGGGCAGTGGGGCCAGCCCTGACCGAGGGGGAGAGCGCCCCCGACTGAGCCCCCCACCCCCTGCAGCCCAGTGGCCCCTAGTGCTACAAATCTCCCAAACCTTGCTGGGTCTGACCCCACTTGATGCCCTGGGGCCCCAAACATCCTCCCCATAGAATTTTCTGCTGGCTGCGTCCTGAGGTGTCCCAGCCCCTTGGGCGCCGCCTGGGGTGAGAGGGGCTGGGGGGAGGGGAACAGACCAGCCGCCCCCGGCACTCACGGCTGCTGCTGTTTCCCAGCAGGATCGAGACCTCTGACTTGGGCCATCATCGCCGGGATGAGCGTAGCAGCCGCTGGCCTCCTCCTGCTTCTCTTCCTTGTGGCCTTCGTCTGTTTCAGAAAAATCCGAGCCAGTGAGTACCCCATCCAGCGAGGGAAGGGTTAAACCTGCCGCTAAGCAGGGCCGGATGGGGTCAGGGCTGGGATGGGGGACTGTGCCAGGAAAGCCAAGGGAGGGCAGAGGGCGGGGGGGGGAACTCAGCAGGGTCTGCTGCCTGAGTAATCCCTGTACACACACAGCTGTCCCACCCCAGAGGAGCCGCATCTCAGCACCAGCTGAAGGGTTCCTGTATAAAGAGCCATCAGCACCGTGCCTCTCCGGTACATGGGGTGCCAGGGGAGCCAACCTATGGATCAGGTTTGTTATAACGAGTCACGAATGAGGGAGTACTGGGGACAGGAAAAGCCCCCCTGAGTTAATCTCCCCCTCACCCCGGTACATGCTACGGTGTTGTGCTGCCCTCCATCCCTGCTGCCCTGGGCGGGGTGGGGGGGTGGCCGGGTGCTGGGACCAGAGGATCCCGATCGGCTTATGGGGGATTCTGGTTTGTGTCCCTCTGCAGGAAGAGGAGCCGCATCGAGACTAAGCAGGTAGGAACCCGGCTCCTCCCCACTCCCGATAGACCTGCCTGGCTCACAGGGCTCCTGGGTTCTGTCCCCAGCTCAGGGAGGGGAGTGGGGACTAGTGGTTAGAGCGGGATGAGGGTGGGGTCTGGTGGTTGGGGCAAGGGGGGGTTAGGGAACTGGGTTCACTGTGAGGCAGGATGGGGGTTCTCTGGGTGTGTTGGGGAATCTCCCTGCAGGTAGGGGGGATATGATATTTACAAGGGAATTTTCTCTTTTAGCACCAGCCCTATGGGGGCATTAAAGGCTCCGGCTCAGCAAGACCCCCTCTGTGAGTAACACACCCAAGGGGGTACCAGGGTGGGGGAGGACCCCTGGTGGAGGGGAGGGGCTTGTGGGGGCTTCACCCACATGGGGCGGGGCCTGATTTACAGCTGCTGCTGGGCGGGGCTAAGGAGAGGGCCGGTGTCAGCTGAGAGTGTTGGACTCCCAGGTAGCTCCCTGGGGCCACCCTCCCTTCCCGCTCTAGTTCCCCATCCACTCCTGGCTCCCGGGCCCCTGCTCTAACCACTAGACCCTACTCCCCTCCCGAACCAGGGTGAGAACACAGGAGTTCTGACTCCCAGCCCCCGCCCCTCTGTAACCCCCAGACATCTCTGTGCCTCAGTTTTAATCTCTGTAACACGGGGCTAATGACCCTGGCCCATGCTGTGGGGCGGGGGAGGGGTGGCTGTGCCGGGCTCTGACCCCTCTGGCTGGATGGGGGGGTTGGAGCTGGGTGTGGGGTTTGCTCTGGGCCGGCCGGGGGTGCAGCTCAGCGGGTGTCTCTGTTCCACAGACACCTCCATCGACAAAGGGAAAGAGACGCAGACCCCGGTAAGTGTCCCCTGTTCCCCCATGGGGGCCTGACCCCCAACCCTGACCCACATGGACCCCAGCAGCCCCTCACACCTCTCCCCCCACCACCTTTCCTGGCATCCTCAGTGGTTTGGGGTGGGGGTTGGGTTGTTGGGGGGGGGAGCTTATGGGATCACCAGCTCTGTGTGTGTGTGTTTGTGTGTTGAGGTGCTGGTGGATTCACACGCACACACACACACACACACACACCTCAGTGACTCTCTCCCATCCCAGCCCCAGGAGCCCGACCCCGATGCCGACAGACTCACCTACGCCGAGCTGGACGGCCGGGCGCTGCAGGGCAAGTGGCGGGGCCTGGCCCCTGCCCCCGAGCCCGCCCAGCCCAGCCTGTACGCCATGATCAACGTGAGCCGGGGGGTCCCACAGTGAGAGCCCCCCGCAGCCATGGGGCTCCGGCCCCCAGGGAGTGACAGACTCACCCCCTGCAGCACCTGCCCTGAGAACTCTGCTTCTAGGGAAGATTTAGGGGGGACGCTGCCCTCCCCCCACTGCAGCCCCATCCCATTGAGCTGCCATTCTCCTGCCCTGCCCAGACCCAGATGTGGGGGCCAGTGTGGGGGGCTCAGCACCGGGACGGGGAGGGGACACGCCGAGGAGGCTGTTTATATTATTTTGCTTCCTGTTAATCTCCAGATTTGTAATAAACACAGAACCACAAACCAGCCCAACCTGGGCACCCCACAGCCCCCCTGTGCCCGTGCCTGGGGGGTGTATCGGCTGGTTATACAGGGACCCCTGGCCCGGCGCTGGGTTGCAGCCCCTCTGGGGTGGGGGCTGGTTATACAGGGACCCCTGGCCCGGCGCTGGATTGCAGCCCCTCTGGGGAGGGGCATCAGTTGGGCAGGACCCCGGGGTTCTCAGCCTGACTCTGGGTGAAGCTGCAGAAGGGTCTGGTGCCCGTGACCAATTGGCGCCGGCTGTTTACAGCCTCTCCATGGGGTCGTCCCTTCCCCGCTGTGCTGGGGGCTCCATCGCCGTGAGCCGGAGTGGGGGGGAGGGGCTGAGGGGAAGTGATCCCTGGGCAGGGCCCATACAGGAGATCGGGGGGGGGGGGGGGAACACCCTCTGTGATGGAGTAGGGGCTGTCTGTGTGGGAGATGGGAGAGCCAGGGAGGATTTTAGGTGAGACACCCTGTATTCAAACTGTAACATGAGCTAGGCCTGCGGGAGGGGAGGTGACACCTCTGCCCGGGAGCTAGACAAAGGAAGGGAGCTGAGAGGGAGGATTGAGTCAGTTTTTCGGTTTGGGACCTGGGTGGTGGGTTTGCAGGGGAACCTATGCTGGAATCCAGACACCCTGAACCCCAGAAAGGCCAGATTGAGGGGTCCTGGCTCTGAACACGAGCTCTGCTGTATCCTGTGTTCCTGTTGTCCAATAAACCTTCTGTTTTACTGGCTGGCTGAGAGTCACTGGAAGTCCCAGGAAGAGGGGGTGCAGGGCCGGACTCCCCCACACTCCATAACACCCTCTGACCCCGATGTTCCCCTCCTCGAGACCTCAGGCACAGGGTGAGCCCCACTGCTAATCCCCCCCTTGGAACTTCCCCGCAAGGGCCCCTGGGGCGACATGGGAATCATCACTTGCTGGGAGCAGTGCAGGGGCTAGGACACAGAGCAGGGCAGTTCTGAATCTCCCCTGCAGGGGGTGGGGGGCTGTTTTCCATTAAACGAGGCTTTGTTACCCTTCAGTGATGAGCAGAGAAAGAGTCCCCTCAGCTCCACCATCATGGCCCCGGCATGAGATGCTCCCCACCCCCGGCCCCTGCAGCCTCCGGACCTACAGATCAGCCTGCAGAGACACCACTGACCCACATCCGCCTGCTCCTGGCTGCTCAGACATCGGCTGGCTCCCTGTTGCCTCAGTTTCCCTTAACTTCTGCTTAAAGAGCCCCCCTAAGTCTGCTAGTCCCCACAAGTGACACTCTGTACCTCGGGGGGAACACCCTCCACCCCCATGTTCATCCTTATAATATGATGATAATAATAATATGCAAAGTTTGTCATCTCGGGCGTCTTCAGAAGGCTCATGATGCACCGAGCATGGTTGTTACAGTGATGTTATAGGTTATAATTTCATGTATATAATTATGAGGCTGAAAATGTGTCTTCATGGCTTAAAACGAGCCCAGGCAAAACTCCCCAAGAGTAGAGGGGCAGTTCACACCTCATCAGGGCATGTACGGGACAAACCCAGCCCAGCCTCACAGGGACAAAGGACGCTGGCCGAGGCAGCAACAAAGGATCTGTTGGACTCTCCAGCGAGTCACCCCCCTTCCCTTGGTCAGTGTGGGACTGCGATGAGGTAACGCTCCCCTGACTCTGAAGCAGGGGCACAGCCAAGAGGGAAGAAGGAGAGACGTTTACCGTCTCTCTCTCATACACCTCCATCTACAGACACCACCATCCAGCGACTGAAGCGCTGATCGAAGGAGAGAGCCTGGGGAAGGGCACCCAGCCAGCCTGGGGTGAGAAACGTACAAGTTTCTACGGGCGCTGACAGTGTTAAGATGAGCTTAGAATGCGTTTTGCTTTTATTTCATTTGACCAAATCCAACTTGTTGTGTTTTGGTTTATAATCACTGAAAATCCATCTATTGTAGTTAATAAATGTGTTTGTTTGTTCTACCTGACGCAGTGTGTTTGGTTTGAAGCGTGTCAGAGATTCCCCTTGGGATAACAAGCCTGGTAGATACCAATTTCTTTGTTAAATTGACAAACTCATAAACTCCCCCTCTCCAGCCCAGAGCCCCCCTGCTTCCCAGCTGGGCATCTCATATCATCTCCCCCAGGCCCTGCCTCTGTCCATTGTCTTCTCCCCACGTAAACAGGGGCGCCTGGGTCTCCTCTCCCCTCTTCTGTCCTCTGGCCCCTCTGGCTGGAACCGGCTGGTCAGGTCACTGGGGTCCTCTCTTCGCAACCCATTGTCCTCCCACTGGCCAGAACCAGCTGTGACTCCTGAGCTGGGTCCTCTGGTCCTCAGGTCAGCAGTCGCTGAAGTCTCCATCCTCCGAGAGAGTTCTTCACTTTTTCAACTGTTGAGTCTTTCACTGTTGCACCACATGCGTCTAGCCAGTCAGCTGAGTTTCTTGCAGAAAGATAGTGAGCATTTGCTGGTCGGCCACTGTTCAAGTTCAGGATGAACAAGTGACAGTGCACTTAACATTGGCCTCCAGTTTGTAGTGTGTGGCATCGCTTGCTTAAATAGAAAGCAGGATGCCACAGTCACGTTTGTTTACACGAACTGTGTTGCGTCTCCAGCATTCTTAACAGCCTCAGTAAGTACTTCTAAAATTGCCTTTGACAGTGATTGCCTTATAAGGCTTTCTGCATGTTGGTGCAGTCCAGAGGCCTGGTGTTTTGCAGCCTTTTCGCATAGTTTGTCAGCACTGGCTTTGCTGATCGGTCTGGCAAACCACGCTCCTCCACTTTTACCAGTTACAGCACTGGGAAGCTTTCTTTCTTCGTAAGCTTTTTTGCAAGAGGTGCACCAGTAGCCATCTTTTGTAACTTCAGTAAATGGGAACACTTTGACCAACAGACCTCGGGAACTGCCTTTAGGTTTTAGAGACACTTCAGTAGTAGCTGTATTTGTGCTTGGGCTGGTCGGCTGTAGATACACCACTTGAACCTTCAGATGACATGTTGATATATTCTTGGTTCTTGGTGTGTTCTTCACCGTGGTTGGTTTTTGAGGCCTTTGAGTGGAAAAATTGTTGCTTTTTTTTTTTGTCTTTTCATTTTCACTTTGACCTGCAACATATAAAAGAGATATGAATAAATTAAATGTTTTCTTAGGAGAATTCAAATTTTACATAAGGATAATGCAAATTACACCAAATCACATAACAGTTGTAGATTTCTAAAACAAATATAAATTTAAAAAAAAAATTATTTAAGCTGACTTTTGAAAAGTAAGCCATCACGGGATAAGAGGGAAGGTTTTCTCATGGATCAGTAACTGGTTAAAAGATGGGAAACAAAGGGTAGGAATTAATGATCAGTTTTCAGAATGGAGAGAGATAAATAGTGGTATCCCTGAGGGGTCGGTACCGGGACCATTACTGTTCAGTATATTCATAAGTAATCTAGAAAAAGGGGTAAATAGTGAGGTGGCAAAATTTGCAGATGATACAAAACAATTCAAAGTAGTTAAGTCCAAAACCGACTGCGAAGAGTTACAAAGGGATCTCACCAAACTGGATGACTGGGCAACAAAACAGCAGATGAAATTCAGTGCTGATCAGTGCAAAGTAATGGACATTGGAAAGCATCATCTCAACTCTACATACAAAATGATGGGCTCTAAATTAGCTGTTACCACTCAAGAAAGCAGGGGCGGCTCTAGACATTTCACCGCCCCAAGCAGGGCGGCATGCCGCTGGGGGCACTCTGCTGGTCGCCGGGAGAGCGGCAGGCGGCTCCGGGGGTCCGCTGGTCCCTCAGCTTTGGTGGACCACCGGAGCCGCCCTGGGACCAGCAGACCCTCCGCAGGCACGCCTGCGGGAGGTCCACCAGAGCTGCCTGCCGCCCTCCCGGCGACCGGCAGAGCGCCCCCCCGTGGCATGCCACCCCAAGCACGCGCTTGGCGTGCTGGGGCCTGGAGCCGCCCCTGCAAGAAAGAGATCTCGGAGTCATTGTGGATGGTTCGCTGACGTGATGGTTCACATACACTCAGTGTGCAGCGGCAGTGAAAAAGCGGAACCGAAGGTTAAGAACCATTAAGAAAGGGACAGATAACAGGACAGAAATTATCATAGAGCCGCTATATAAATCCATGGTTCACCCACCTCTTGAAAACTGCTCGCAGACCCGGTCACCCCATCCCAAAAAGGATATATTGGAATTGGAAAAGGTACAGAGATGGGCAACTAAAATGATTAGGGGTCTGAAACAAGAGGAGAAATTAAAATGACTGGGACGACTAAGGGGAGATATGATAGAGGTCTATAAAATTGTGACTGGTGTGAAGAAAGTGAATAAGGAAGTGTTATTTACTCCTTCACATAACACAAGAACTAGTGGTCATGCAAGGAAATTAATTGGCAGCAGATCATAAAAAAAAAAACAAAAAGAAGAACTTCTTCACGCAACCTAAAGTCAACCCATGGAACTTGTTGCCAGGGGATGCTGTGAAGGGCAAAACTATAACAGGATTAAAAAAAGATCTCGATAAGTAAGTGGAGGTTAGGTCCATCGGTGGCTATTAGCCAGGATGGGGAGGGACACAACACCATGCTCTGAGTGTCCCTAGCCTGTTTGCCAGGAGCTGGGAATGGGCACCTTGATGATTCCCTGTTCTGTTCATTCCCTCTGAGGCACCTGGCACTGGCCACTGTCAGAGGACAGGATACTGGGCTAAATGGTGTGCCGAAGTGGGGGATTTGATTGTTTTTTCCTTGTTTTTTCCAGGGGGTTGCATGCAGAGGGGGTGGGACTCAGTTCCCCTGGGTGTTACTGGTTTGAAGAGGGGAGGGGAGAGGGAGCTTGTTGGTACAGAGGACTGGAGAGGGAACTGGGGCCCCAGCCAATGGCCAGGAGGACAGACACTTCAGCGACTAGGGACCTGGTGACCCGGAAGCCCAGCTCAGGAGGCACAGCCGATTGTTGCCAGTGGGAGGACAATGGGCTGCGAAGAGAGGACCCCAGTGACCTGACCAGCCGGTTCCAGCCAGAGGGGCCAGAGGACAGAAGAGAGGAGAGGAGACCCAGGTGACCTGGTTTACGACCCTGTTTCCCTGGATAGGAGACAATGGACAGAGGCAGGGCCTGAGGGAGGTGATCTCAGATGCCCAGCTGGGAAGCAGGGGGGCTCTGGGCTGGAGAGGGGGGACAGGCAGAGCCCACCGGGATGCAGGGAGACTGGGATGTGCTGGGGTGAGGGAGGCCAGGCCTGAGGCCCTGAGAGTTTCCTGTGCTGGGTTCAACTCTCAATAAACCCTCCTGTTTTACACTGGCTGAGAGTCGCTCCGGGCTAGAGAACAGATGTGGTGGACTCCCTGAGGGGCCCATGACGAGAGACAGACGCGCTAAGGCTCAGAGAGGTGCGGCTCAAGGAGGCAGAGGGGCTTAACCCCCATAAGAGGGTGGACCCCCGAGAAGGGCTGTCGCACTGAAGGGGGGTCCCCCCATGGACCTCACAGGGCCAAGAGCGGTCAGGATCTGTGAGTCCGTGACAACCCCACACTAAAGCCGCGTGATGAGGACGGGCCCCAGGAGTGAGTGACGGGGCCTGCGTCTCACGGCCTGTCTGCTTCCCACTGCAGAGCCCAGCTACCCCAAACCCAGCATCTCCCTGAGCCCCAGGAGGGGGGTCTCCCTGGGGGCAGCCGTGACCGTCCAGTGTTGGGGGCAGCGCCGGGACGTGCGGTTCGTGCTGAATAAAGAGGGACGTCATTTCCCACCGGAGCTACAGCTGCTCCTATCACAGCAGATCGGAGCCGTTCACTTTGTCGTACCCCAGCGACCCCGTGGAGCTGGTGGTGAGAGGTGAGGGGCCCGGCTCCCAGTTGCACCTTCAGAAGTTCGGCACCTGACGGGATGCTCAGAGCCAGGCTCTGCCCAGAGCCCTAGGACTGGCCTGGACAGGGAGGGGGGACAGTGTCACTGGGGGGTTCCCCAGCCAGGGGGGAGCAGCAGCTCCTGGGGGTTCAGGGCTGAGGGGGGGGATCCCTTCCCCCAGGGAGAGCTGCAGAGCAGGGGCCTTTCCCAGGGGATGCTCCCCCGGCTGCCCCTGCGCTGGGGACGCACAGAGGAGTCAGGGCCCAGAGGCTGCCGAGCTGGCACCGGCCCCAACCACAAACCTCCCTCCCCGGACTGACAGTAACGATGATGCCGAGTCACGGCAGAGGTGGTTTAAGTTTCCTGGGAACCTGGACCAGAACAAGGAGGGTGAAGCAACCCTGGTCTCTAGCCCAGAGCGACTCTCAGCCAGCGTAACACAGGAGGGTTTATTGCGCGTTGAACCCAGCACAGGAAACTCTCAGGGCCTCAGGCCTGGCCTCCCTCAGCCCAGCACATCCCAGTCTCCCTGCATCCAGGTGGGCTCTGCCTGCTCCCCCTCTCCAGCACCGAGCCCCCCTGCTTCCCAGCTGGGCATCTGATATTACCTCCCTCAAGTCCCACCTCTGTCCATTGTCTTCTCTGCCGGTAAACAGGGTCATCTGGGTCTCCTCTTCCCTCTTCTGTCCTCCGGCCCCTCTGGCTGGAACCGGCTGGTCAGGTCACCGGGGTCCTCTCTTCGCAGCCCATTGTCCTCCCACTGGCCAGAACCAGCTGTGACTCCTGAGCTGGGTCCTCTGGTCCTCAGGTCAGCAGTCGCTGGGGTCTCCATCCTCCAGGCCATCGGCCGGGGTCCCAAGTTCCCTGTCCGGGAAACAAACTCCCTCTCCCATCACCCCGTTAAACCAGTAACATTCAGGGACACTGAGTCCCACCCCCTCTGCATGCAAACCACTGGAAAACCAAGGCAAACACAAGAAAATCCCCCACTTTGTCACAGCTACATCTGGGTGAACCCCTTTGCCCCCGAGCCCCATGGGCAGGCAGTGCCAACCCTGGTAGGGGACAGACTCCTAGAGAGGCCGAATGACGGATGGACTGAACTGGGGTGGAGGGGAGGTGGGGGGAGGGGGGCTGTGTCTCCCCTGTTTAACTCCTGTCTCTTGTTGAAAGCAGGGCGTGAATGCCCCAAACCCACCATCCGGGTGAGCCCCAGCAGGGTGGTGGCGCTCGGGGGAAGCATCACCATCCGCTGTGAGGTTTTGTACCTGGGCATGGAGTTCTCTCTGCGTAAAGCTGGACACCCGAACCGGCAGGTGCGGCTGGTACCTGATGGGACCGTGGCTGAATTTCCCATCCCCAGTGTCAGCCGGGAAGATGGAGGGAGCTACACCTGTGACTGTCACTCCATAACGCAACAGAATCACTGGTCATATTTGAGCGACTCCGTCGAGATCATTGTAGCAGGTGAGGGGCTCGGCTCAGCACCCCGGATCCCAGCCCCACACCCAGCTAGACCCACAGGGAGTCTCTGCGCTAATGGGACACTCAGAGTCAGGCCCTGTTCTGAGCCCTGGGCCCAGCAGAGGGGACGCCCGGCCGGGGAGTGGGGACGGAGTCACTGGGGGATTCCCCATCCAGGGGGGAGCAGCAGCCACTGGGGATTTGGGGCAGAGGAAGGGGGCATCTCTGACCCAGGGGGAGTTGCAGAGTGGGGGGGCCTTTCCCAGGCAACACATCAGTTAGGGGGTGATGGGCGGAGCTGAAGGTTATAAACCTCAGTGTATAGTTGTGACGAACTGGGAATGTTCTTAATGTTTTCTCTGAATACAGTGTTGGTGCTTCAGTGTCCCCTCTGCAGTTCTTAAGCATCTAGGTGGTGGAATAAGGGTGTGTGGTTGCTGCAAAGGAAGGGGCCAGTGCACCTAAATGCCTGACATTCTGTCTCCTGGCAACTGATGGCCTGGGCCCCTCCTCTGCAAAGGTGCCAACTGAAAGTGTTGGAGACAAAGGGGTCAGGTGACCTCCTGACCCGGGAAAGGGGCTGAGCAGAGAGGAGGGGCTGGAGGGGGTTTGGGAGTCTGGAGCTGGCTGGGGACGAGGAGTGAAATGCAGACGTGGGGGTCTGGCTCACTGCCCCCCAGAATGGACCCGGCCGAGGGGTCCCGTTCGCGGTACCTACAAGCTCTGTTTTAGACCCTGTTCCTGTCATCGAATAAACCTCTGTGTTAATGGCTGGCTGAGAGTCACGTCTGACTGCAAAGTGGGGGCAGGACCCTGTGGCTTCCCCAGGACCCTGCTGGGGCGGGATCGCTGTGGGAAGCGCACAGAGGGGCAGAGGATGCTGAATGCTCCAAGGAGAGACCCAGGAGGTGAAGCCATGTGAACTTCTTGGCCGGCAGACACTCTGCTCCAAGGGAGAGGAGGCTCCCCAAAGTCCTGCCTGGCTTGGTGGGGAGCAGTTCCAGAGCATCGCTCGGGGACTCCGTGACAATAGTAGGGACTTGCACTGTGCCCTACAAGTGGGTGGTGGTGCTGTGGACAGAACCCAGGAGTCCTGACCCCCATCCCCCTGCTCTCTCCACTAGACCCCACTCCTCTCCCAGAGCCGGGGAGAGAACCCAGGAGTCCTGGCTCCCAGCCCTCCCAGCAGAGAAGCCAGGGAGTGAATGGACCCTGGAGACTGGACTCTGTGTGATGGGAGCACCTCGCAGTTTTCAAAAGTGTCCTTCCTTGTGGGGTGGCCTCAGTATTGGGGGATCTCAGGCCGAGCGCCCACAAACCAAGACGCCCACCGTTAGTGGTGTCCTCTGCAAACACTGGCCTCAATAGCGCTGGATCCCTTGGGTTGGGGGAGCATGTAAGGCCCCCGCCATGATGAGGGCCCCTTTGTGCCAGGCGCTGCATAAACACAGAGTGAGGAGACAGTCCCTACCCCTGGGAGCTCACTAACGAAAGTGAATCTGTCTGAGCCTCAGTTTCCTCCTGTGTAGAATGGGGATAATGACCCCTCCCTGCCTCCCCGGGGGGACGGCAGGTTGACTTTTTCCTATGCGGCGCGCAGGCCCTGCAGTGCCGGGTATCAGAGACCAGCCTGTGAGTCTCTCTGTGTCCAGGGCAGGCCAGATAAAATGAACGAGGCAGGGGTCAGACACGGGGATGTAGGGTCCCAAGAACTAAGGAGCTGAGGCTCGGTGTCTGTGGGGCTCGGAGCTCAGCTGCAGGAGGGGAAGTGGTTTGCTGGGTGCTGCAGGGATCTGGCTTTGCTCTGACCATGGTAGATTTTGGCTGGAGATTGCAGAGAAACCAGCTGATGGGGAAGAAAGGGGCAGAGCGCATCACGGGCTTCCTGGGGCTGCAGCCCCCGGCGCAGTTCCTCATTCCCCTCGCACTCGGGTCTCAGCTCCGTGGAGCTCAGCACTGGGGTGTTGGTGGCAGCGCTGAGGGGACCCCACTGCCCCATCATGGCGTCTGCTCTCACCATCCTCCTCCTCGGTGAGTATCGGAGACAGCCAGGCCGTGTGTCCTTGGAGGGGGGGTGGAATCTGAGACCAGGGTGTAGGACCCAGTTGCTCTGGGATCTGGTCACTAACGAGCTGTCTCCTCTCCAGGCTGCTGGCTGGCCGGGCACAGCGGGGTGTGGGGACGTGAGTATCAGTCTGTGGGGAGGACGGTAACATGAAGGATGGGGGAGGGGATGCATGGGGTGGGGAAAAGAGGAACTGAGCCCTGAACCTTCCCCAAAACTCAACCCAAACTCCCCCTGGGAGCTCAGACCCGGCCCCGTTCTTCTGTGCCCCCAACGCACCCATGGTGCAGCTAGGAGGCAAATCTGGCTCCCGGACTCTGTCAAAGCAGCTGGGATTTGAACCATCCACTGGGTTCAAACTTCTGCCCCCACCAGGCTGTGAGGATCGGGGGCGGCATGTGGATTTATTTCCGCTCGTACAAACGCTAACAGGGCCCGTCTCTGGGCTCTAGATCCCCCTTGGGGTAACCGAAACGTTCTTGGTCAATGCAGCCATGGGGAGAACCCCCCAGATCCGCCCCCACCGCCAGATCCACCCCACAACAGCTCCTCCCCTGCACTCGCAGCCCCCCGTTCCCTGGCCTGGGGAAAGGTGAATCATGTGC
>NC_059086.1:31911412-31993824 GCF_020497125.1 Mauremys mutica | reverse complement strand
CTCTCCCAAACACCCCTGCCCCGCCCTGCCCTCCCCCACAGCCCTCCCCCCCATCAATCTATCTGGCCCCTCACCTGCTAGCTCACCCAGAGGGCTCTGCCTGGCAGTGGGTAAGCAGGGTGCAGTTGTGGGGGGAGATAGGGGGCGCCCCCCCTTGCACCTTCTCTCTTCCCCAGACATTCACCCCCCCCCCCCTGCTCTTAGGCTGAGATTCCCCCCCCAGCTGCCCCCTCCCCCGGCACCCAGCCGGGGTCTGGCCGACACCCCAGTGACCCCTCCATGACTTATGGCCGGAGCCCCCCACCCCGGCCCCACAGGCCTCGAGCTCCAGGCAGCGGGAGAGGGACGTGTCAGGAACCCGCCAGGCTGCCGGCCCTGAGACACGGGGCCTGGCCCCTCTAGGGAGCACCGGCCCCCATCCAGCCCCAGGGCAGCACAGACTGCAATTTGCCCCTCACCTCGTGTGTGAAACGAGTTTGCTGGGTCTCAGTTAAATTTCCGGTGCCCCCATCCCCCCACCCCAGCCCAGATCTGGCTGGGCCCTGGCCTCTGAACCCCCCCCCCCCCAGTCCACTAGAGGAGGGTCTCTGAGGAGATGGGGGGGCATTGAGGGGGTGGAACAGATCTGGGGGCCTCCCACTGGGGATGCACCCAGGAGTCAGGCATCAGACACCCCCCCCAAAAGACGTGTATGAATTACAGGCTGGGCCTGAGCCATGGGCAGGGGGCAGCTCCCAAACCCAAATCCCCAGCAGGGCAAAGCCCCTCTGCTCCCCCTCCCCGCCCCCCAGGAACACAGGAGATTTGGAAGGGGCGGGGAGTGGATCCCAGCCCTGATTCAGCAGAACCCAGGAGTCCGGGAGACCCTGGCTCCAGCAGCGCAGGGGTTAACACCTTGGCTGCCTCTCTCCCAGGACTGGGGGGGGGGGGGGTGTCCATGGGCCTTCCAGCCTGCGGCTCCAGGCCCAGCCCTGTTTACAAAGGACCTTTCCTGTTCCCAGGGTCCCTGCCCTGGCGCTGTGGGGTCAGTCACCCACCCCACCCCTGCAGGGCTGGGCTAGCAGGGAACTGTGGGTTGGGAGTGAGGGGCCCTGGGCTCCCCCCCGAGCCCTGCCAGTGCCCCTCACTCCCGACCCGCAGCCCCTGCTAGCCTGGCCCTGGGCTCCCCACAGCCCTGCCGGTGCCCCTCACTCCCGACCCGCAGCCCCCTGGTAACCCAGCCCTGGGCTCCCCTCCCCCCACTCTGCCAGTGCCCCTCACTCCCGACCTGCAGCCCCCTGCTAGCCCAGCACTGACAGCACCTGCTGGCTGGTAGCAACTGGGGATGCATTTGAGTGGCTGCAGTTTGGGGGCCCTCTGCTGGGCACGCAGGGCAGTGGCTGGGGCCTCTTGCCCGTGGGCTTGCCAGGGCCTAGGACAGGGCAGGAGGTTCTGGGACACTGGCCTCAGGAGGCTGCAAGACCAGCAGCAGCCAACGCCTCAGGCTCACAGCAATGCTGAGCGGAAGCTAAATCACAGGGGCCAAGGGGCTGCGGGTCGGGAGTGAGGGGCACCGCCAGAGCTGTGGGGGGACCCATGGCAGGATAGCAGGGTCAGGATCAAGGGGAACCAGCACCCCTGTGCATGGCGCTTGCTGTTCTGGTTTAATGGGCTGCAGCCCACCGGGGGGTGAGGGGACCCATCGCCCCCATTGGGAGCAGCCTGCTTTGTCTCCGGCTGGTTTTGAGGCCTGCCTTGTGCTTCCGGATTCAAAGCAGTTATGGCCTGAGACATTGTCCCGTCCGCACCAGGGCAGGAGATACACGTAGCTAACAGCTCCGCATAGCCCCTGCTTTCACCAGGCAGCTGGAGCGGTGAACCCCAGAGACACATCTGCCAAGGCACAGATGGGACAGTTCCTCCCCCCTGCCCATTTAAATTCAACAAGTTACTCTGCATTTGGTCCCTAGCTGGATGCTCTGACTCAGCGCTAAAGTAAACTGGTTTAATCTGAATTCATTGCCAATGGGAATTAAACTAAACCAGATTAAGGTCACTTCAGAATAAACATCCACAAAGTTTAATGAACCCACTTTACATTCACATCTTTAATTGGGATTAATGTGCCTGCGTGTCCTGTGTAGACACCCCTGACTATCCCATCCCAGCCTCCCCTGCAGAGCCGCTCAGTGGGAGCTGGCTGGAGGAAGTTGGCGCTGGGGGGTCGATATCTTGGGAGAAGCAGGACCCCAGCCCTGTCACGTAACAGCTAAAGTGAGCAGGATGGCACCAAAGCACTGACCTCCAGCAGCCTTTTTGGCAGGCAACCAGCAGGCCCCCAAAGAGGTCCAAGCCTCTGAGGCTGAAAGAGGGTCGGCCCACAGCTCTGTGAGGGGAGTGGGGTCTAGTGGTGAGAGCAGGGGGGCTGGGAGCCAGGACTGCTGGGTTCTCTCCCCAGCTCTGTGAGGGAAGTGGGGGCTAGTGGTGAGAGCAGGGGGGCTGGGAGCCAGGACTGCTGGGTTCTCTCCCCAGCTCTGTGAGGGATGTGGGGGCTAGTGGTGAGAGCAGGGGGGGCTGGGAGCCAGGACTGCTGGGTTCTCTCCCCAGCTCTGTGAGGGAAGTGGGGGCTAGTGGTGAGAGCACAGGGGCTGGGAGCCAGGACTGCTATGTTAGGTCAGCTGGATTCAGAACTTTCTGTCCATACAGGGCAGTTCTGCCCCCTGGTGGCTGGATTCACACCTTCTCCGGCAGGTCCCTGTAACAGATCTCAAGCCAGGCACTGCCAACCCCCTCCCGCTTCCAAAAGGGGGGTGTTGGGGGGTGGGGGCTGAGGATCAAGGGTGGCCCAGTGACAAAGGAATAAATTAACCCTTGGGTAGAAAAAAAGTCCTTTAATAGAATTTTTGTTTATAACTTAAATAACTTAAGATTGAAAAAAGGGTAAAATACGAAAGCGCCTTAACAAAAAGCTGGGAAAAGGGAGAGTTTTATTAGAACCCTGCCTGGACCCCCCCCCCGCCCCCCCCAAGTCCATGGTTCGAGCCAGGCCCCCGTGCGCCCCTAGAGCCGCCGCAGCGCCCGCTTTTTGTCCGTCTTCTTCTTCGCCAGCTGTTTCTTGTCCCTGTCGCCGGCGTGTTTCTTGGCCATGGGGCCCTCGGCCCCGGCAGCCAGGGCGGCGGCGGAGGAGCAGGGGTCGCCGGGGTCCTTGCTGGCCCCCCGCAGGCTGGAGGGCTGGGCGTGGATCTCGGTCAGCAGGCGGGCCCGGGCCGCGTACTCCTCGTAGTTCTCCAGCAGGAGGCGCCCCGCTTCCTCGTTCAGCGCCGACTCGGGGTTGGGGTGGATCAGCAAGCACTTGATGGTCTGCGGGGGGCAGAGGGGGGACGGGGTTAACCTGAGCCGGGGGCTCCCCACAGCTTCAGGCGACAAGCCGAGGTGCCACTGGGCTCCCTCCACTCCAGCCCCTTCCGCTGGCAGGTCAGGCGGCCCCGCTGGTCTCGGTTATTACAAGGCTGGTGCCCCCCCCTCAAGCACCCACCACGGCCAGACAAGTACCAAACCTCCGCCCGGCCACATGCCTTTCCAGGTGCCTAGAGATCTGGGGCGCCCCCGCAGCACCCCAAGAATCGAGGCAGGCAAAAAGCAACACGGCAATTTCTCGTTAGTTGCCGCTGCCCTAGTCAGTTTCGCTTGCTGGTTAAGGGTCCCAGCTGCCGGCTAGAGACCCAGTTTCTGTGGGGAGCGCTGGGGGGCAGGAGCTGGGGAAGGAACACGCAGTTAACAGGATCCAGCCTCGGCCCTGGTTTCCGGGAGAGACGCGGCAAATCCGGCGGGCGCAGCTTGAGGCGAGGCTGCCTGGCCTTCCCTCTCCCGGGCCCCGCTCCCCCCCCCCCCCCCCCCCCGGAAAGGGGATGCCAAAAGCCGCAGGAATGCCGGAAATGCCAGGCTGCCCCTGAGGGACGCCGCTGCCGCTGTGGATTGCACAGGGAAGGTGCCCAGGCGGGTGGGTGAGGGGCAGGCAGGTTGAAGCTGGTAGCCAGATGGGCAGATCTAAGGCCAGGCCCTGCTGCGCTAGGGGCTGTACGTGTGCACAATCCCCGCCCCACGGAGAGGACACAGGCCAAAAAGCGTCTGCTCCTTCGGAAGTACCAAAGGGCCACACCATGGCCCCCTCAATCCCCTGGGGGCCACCTGCCCGGCCCCCTCTATTTCCAGGACACCTTGTGAACCGTCCCCCATACCCTCCCTGTGTGCCCCGTGTTCCCCTCCTCCCGCCACACCAGGGCCCCCCATCCCCCCAGCACTGCCCCCCTGTTCCCCTCCTCCTGCCACGCCAGGGCCCCCCATCCCCCCCAGCACTGCCCCCCCGTTCCCCTCCTCCTGCCATGCCAGGGCCCCCCATCCCCCCAGCACTGCCCCCCGTACCCCTCCTCCTGCCATGCCAGGGCCCCCCATCCCCCAGCACTGCCCCCCGTTCCCCCCCTCCCACCAGTCCCCCTCCTCCGGCCTCCCACAACACTAGGGCCACTCATGCCAGCCGCTCAGCGCCCCACAGCAGGCGGACTCTGGCCCTTCCTTCGGGAAGCAGCGGCAGCGAACACTCGGCCCCACAGCGGCCTCCCAGACCTGAGGTGCAGGGCACAGCCTGGGGCGAGGGGCCCTGAGCTCATCTCCTGCCGAGCCGGACACCTGGTGTTGCTGCAGCGCCCATTGCCCTGCCCCCGTCCCAGCACTGAGATGCGACCGCCTCTAGGGGGAACCGTGGCAGTCGCGGAACGCGACAGCGAAGGACGGAGCCACCAGGAGGGGATTTCGGGTTGTTTGCCCTCTGCTGCGACTCGCCCGCGTTCCCACCTCAGTGGCACGTACCAGCCCCGGCCACGCCACCAACTGAGCTCCACACATCCCGGGGGCCCATCCACATGCCAGCGCTAATGGGACCCGGGCGGGGGGGAGAAGCCTCAGGGATGGTCAAAGACACAGCCCATCCTAGTATGGCCCCTGGGGGGCTGGGAATACCCACAGCACAGGGCACCCTGGCCCCGATCCACCCCGTATGGCCCCTGGGGGGCTGGGAATACCCACAGCACTGGGCACCCTGGCCCCGATCCACCCCGTATGGCCCCTGGGGGGCTGGGAATACCCACAGCACAGGGCACCCTGGCCACGCCGCCTGTGGCAGGGGTAATTCTGTGGGTCACTTCCACAGAATCCCCACAGGCCGGGTGACGGGGGTGGAAGTATCTGACAATCAAGTGCAGAAAGACAGAGCGTCCCCGGCCTAAACAGCCCCGTCCCCACGCGCCCGGCCACCCTCCCACCAGGAGCAGCCCCCCACTGCGGGGAATCCAACCCACGGCTGCTCCGAAAAGCCAGGATTCCCGGGGCCTGCCTGGCTTTCTGGCTCTGGGTTGTACAGAGATCCTGGCTGCCCCCCCCCCGCGTGGGCCCCAGACTGAACGGCTCACTGAGAAACCCCCAGAGCTGTCATTCTCCTGGGTAGGGGCGGGCCTGTCGCTGGAGCCCTAGCTGGGGAAACCGAGGCCTGGCCACGGGACGCGACAACAGGCAGCACGAGGAACAGAACCCGGCTCGCTCCGAGCAGAGCGCTAGGCGCTGCACCCGGCCTCCCACGAGGCAGAGTTTAACCACAGCTGTTTCTTATGACCAGACTATTTCAGGGGCTCATCTGGCCATCACCACCTTTGAATTTATCCTCCCTGCGGCGCCACCACCCCCCAAGAGGTAGGGCAGGGCAGCTATCCCCATTGTACGCAGGGAAACTGAGGCACAGACTAAAGGTGTGTCTACGCTGCAGAGACTACCAGCAAAGCTACATCAGCCCAACCCCGGAGTGTGGATGCAGCCACGCCACCAGATGGGTTATTCCCCACCCCCGGACAGACGCATTCTGCCACCATCCCAGCTGCAGAGGTAACTATATTGAGGTGCTCAGATAACACGGTGGACGTGACTCCATGGGAGGAAGCTGGGATGTCTAACACGCTAGAAGGCAACGGATTTGGGGGGAAGCTAGACAATGGGAAGGGGGAAAACGGGGGACACACGGAGTCACCCCTCACTCGGCTCTGCCCGTCGCCCCGGGGGGAAGCTGGAGCCATCACCCAGGCAGAAATAATAGGATGGGGGGAAGAGCACAGGGGGAATGGGACACCCAGAGCCCCTGATGTGAGGGAGGGGGACCGTGGGAGACCCCGAAACGCAGGGGGCTGGAGGGATCGCTCTGGGGGATGGGGGG
This sequence comes from Mauremys mutica, assembly GCF_020497125.1. Lineage (NCBI taxonomy): Eukaryota > Metazoa > Chordata > Testudines > Geoemydidae > Mauremys > Mauremys mutica. The sequence continues at coordinate 31,987,589 of NC_059086.1, read as the reverse complement.
AGCTCATGCAGCGTTTGAAACAGAGGGTCCCTTTAAGGTTTTAAAGCTTCCCGGCGTCCTAGCTAGGAAAACTCCCAGCCGGGCAGCGGGACGTTTAACCCGATCGGCGCTGTTCTGTCACTGCTGGCCAATCCCTTCTGGGGCCAGACAGCTGGGGTAGCTCGCACCAGGCACTAGGGGGCACTGTGCTGATGGAAACCCGTCCTGGGGTATCAGATCTTTGGGGGGAAGGGGGTGGGGGCAGCCTGTAGGGTGATCAGCTTGTGCCCTCCAAAGCTCCCTGCAGCTTCAGAGGCAGGATTCTGCGCTGCCGACCTGGGGCTGCTGTGCCGAGTGAGGGGCCCAGTATAACCAACCCTCCAGCCCCACCCCATAGCAGCCACGTCTCAGTACTGGGTGATGGGTCCCCGTACCCAGCCCCTGCGTCCCACGCCAGAGGGGCCATGTCTCAGCTCCAGGCGAGGGGTCCCCGTGTACCCAGCCCCCTGCGTCCCACGCCAGAGGGGCCATGTCTCAGCTCCAGGCGAGGGGTCCCCGTGTACCCAGCCCCACGCGTCCCACCCCCCAGAGGGGCCATGTCTCAGCTCCAGGCGAGGGGTCCCCGTGTACCCAGCCCCCTGCGTCCCACCCCCCAGAGGGGCCATGTCTCAGCTCCAGGCGAGGGGTCCCCGTGTACCCAGCCCCCCACGTCCCACCCCCCAGAGGCTGCTTCAACAGCCATAGCAAATACTGGGCTTGGTGACCCCTGCAGCTCCCCTTTGATGACCTTGTACCCAGAGCCTGGGGTTTTCCCCTCATCTGAAAGATCAACTCCTAAAGCACAGCGCCCCCTAGGGCCAGCCCTGCCTGCCCAGGGAGAGCGCCCCCTGCTGAGCCCCTGCCCTGCAGCCCAGCGCCCCCTAGTGCCACCCTGGGGCCAGCCCTGCCTGCCAGGGGAGAGCGCCCCCTGCTGAGCCCCTGCCCTGCAGCCCAGCGCCCCCTAGTGCCACCCTAGAGCCAGCCCTGCCTGTCTGGGGAGAGCGCCCCCTGCTGGGTCTCTGCCCTGCAGCACAGAGCCCCCTAGTGCCACCCTAGAGCCAGCCCTGCCTGTCTGGGGAGAGCGCCCCCTGCTGGGCCTCTGCCCTGCAGCACAGAGCCCCCTAGTGCCACCCTGGAGCCAGCCCTGCCTGCCCAGGGAGAGCGCCCCCTGCTGAGCCCTGGCCCTGCAGCACAGCGCCCCCTAGTGCCACCCTGGGGCCAGCCCTGCCTGCCCGGGGAGAGCGCCCCCTGCTGGGCCCGCCGCTTACCAGCAGCACGTGCTTAATGCCCAGCTCTGCCTTCCAGTCTTTCTTGAGGACGTTGACGCAGATCTCGCCGTTGGCGCCCACGTTGGGGTGGAAGATCTTGGTGAGGAAGTAGCCCTTGGGCGGCGCGGCCGGGAAATCCTTGCCCAGGATGAGCTTCATGCGGAAGACGCCCCCGGCATAGGGCGTCCCCTCTGCCAAGGGAGCAGAGCGGGTGAGAAGGGATCTACTCCCACATGCCAGCCCCCCCCGCACCTCCACAGGGTACGTCCCCACCCCCAACTCGCCCCTGGGAGGGGACCGGCCCCAGAACAGCCCCATGAGGCTAGGGGGCGCCGGGCTGCAGGGGAAGATGACAGCAAATCATGGCTGGGATGGGACCTTAATGAAAGACCCCCGTGCCCCAGGAAGGCCCTGTCTGTGCCGGGGGAGGCAGCCGGGGGCAGGGTGTGTGCGCGCTCTGAGGCCCCCCAGGCTCCCTACAGCACGGCGCCCCCCACTAAGCCCCCAGCGCCACACTGGGGTCAGAGCAGGGATCACAGCGCCCTCTTCAGGCAGAGATCGACTCCTCCAGCCTCAGGCAAGAGCAGAACGATTAAACGCAGTGGGGGAGGTGGCAGAGTAAAGCCACGCCCCCTTACAGCCACTAGCCACGCCCCCACAGCCAGCCACACCCCCATCTCACCAGGTCCTTCGATGGTGACCTGGACGTCCGTGATGTCCTCCTCATTGGGGAAGACCTTGATGCCCTCCGGCGGGTCCGACGTCAGGGTGGAGACCTCCTTGTAGACCAGCCGGATGACGTGGGGAGGCAGGTTTTCCACGTTTGAGTTCTGCAGGAGAGAGGGGCACGAGCGCGTCACAGACCCAGTGATAACCTGCTCCGGGGGGGTCACCCTCTGCCCACCCCCTCCAGCGGGGCCCAGCAGTTACGCTCGGGCGGATGTGCCCGACGGACTCCAGAACCGCGCAGGCCCGGAAAGCGGAGAGGAGCCCAGGAAAAGCAGGGCCCAAGCGTGCCAGGGCCAGGCACGGTGGGGCACTGGGCTCAGCACCGACAGAGGAGAGCGCCCCCTAATTCGCCCCCCAAGCTGTCCCCTCCCAGGCCCACGGCTTCCCCTCCCAGCGTTCTCGCCGCCCGGTCCAGGCTGGCTTTGAGCCCCAAGATCCCAAGGGGATCACCCGTTAACTCAGCCCCCTGCACCGTTCACACCGAGTCACGGGGCCAGACAAGAGGCAGCGAGTGGCTCTGGTGCAGATGAAACCCAGAGAGAGATTAACAGGAGAGGCTGCCCCATCAGCTTCAGCCACTCACTGATTTCCTTCCCCCCCACAAATCTTGGGATCTCCCCCCAAACCAGCAGGCACCACCCGGGGACGCAGATTGGCTTTACTGAGGCTACTCAAGGGGCTGGTCCATGGGGATCAGTTGGAACCCGATGCCCAGGATTCATCCCCAGAAGTGGCAGAGCAAAATTCCCCCCACCCTACCCAAGAGAAAGACTCTCTAGGGGGGGGTCAGTTCAGCTTGTCACACCCACACTATCAAGCAGTAGCATCTTCCTGAACCTGCAGGCCTCTCCTCCCCCTTAAGCCCTGTAGCAGCTAAACGTTGGCAGGGGGCCTTCAAGGATATTGACCAGCGAGAGACAGATCCAAAGATGCCGCCCTCCTCCCCAATTCTCGTTAGGCATATTAATAAGGATGAAGTCCCCACTGTGCTAGGGACACAGGACCCCATATAAGATTTTTTTGGGGTGGGGGGCCCAGTTTTCCAAGGCCAAGCCCGGTTTCTGAAGATGCTGGGAGTGTTCAAGGGAAGTGGATTTTGGTTTCAGCCCCTTCAAGGTCTCTGCCAGGGTTATGGGATGCGTCGCACGCCGGGACGAGCCCCAGGAGAGGCTACAACCAGCCCCAGAGCCACTGCAAATCCCACATTTGGGGGCAAGGTGTGGATTCAGCCTCGGCCAACGGCTATCCCAGATCAGACGCATCATCACAGAAGAGACAGCAGGGTCTGCTGACCCTGCACCGCAGGCCAGGAGCCTCAGATCCAGCTGCCCTGGGAAATCTTTAAGGGTGCTCAGCTGGCTGTCAGGGTCACCCCCCCGAGGTCCTGGTTTTTTGGTCCCTCGGAGGTAACGCCGATGGAGACCCACTAACTCACGGCATGCCAGAGAGGACAGCCCAGCAGACCTCCGATGGGGATGACTCGCAGGCACTCCTGGATGAGCACACGAGGGCCAGAGACACACTACAGGCTCAGTGCCCCAGAGCAGCTCAAGGGGACCCCGAGCACCTTCCCTGCCCCCAATCTCAAACCAAGTCAGTTTTACACCCCCCACCCCTTACAACCAGCCTGGGACATGGCCTCAGCCTCCAAAGAGAGGAGCCAAGAAGCCAGCAGCAGGAGCGTCCTGGGACAGGAGGCAGCAGCCTGGGTAGAAGCTGCCTCCTTGATCCAGCCTCTGAAAGGTAAATACAAAGGGGCTGCAAAGCCAGGAAGCTCCGGCTAAAGGAGGAGAGCGTGGTCAGGGCAGGCCAGGCCAGGCCCGGAAACAGGATTTCCCTAAGGCAGGTCCCCCCAGGACCACAATGCTCCGAAAGCCATCACCCTGCCCAGCCTGGATCCCTGGTTAACCCCGCAAAGCACAGGGACACCCCGTGGGCCGGTGCTAGGCCCTGCCGCCGACACAACACGGGGGGGGGGGGGGATCCCTCAAAGAGCTTTGCTCCGCCATACGTGGCAGGTGACCATCCAGAGATGAAGCCACATAAATATGCAAACAAGCCCTCCTCCAAGCCAGCCTGGGACTGTCCGCCCGGGCTAAGCCATTATTCCCCGGCGCAGACGGTTCCTCCCCAGGGCTCTGCGGTGCTGCACAGACCCATTTTACAACGCACGCCGCAGTTGCTCCACCGGGCTATGCCCCGGGAAGAAATGACTCGGCAGCCACCCCTACACCCTTTTAGTAACAGCAACTCTCCGTGGGCCAGTTTCACACCCGAGGCCTGTTCAAAATTAGGCCGCGGCTTTTCCAAAGTGGCTAGCCATTGGGAGGTGCCCGGCTCGAGCCCCCCCACCCCTCCCAAAAAGGGGGCTCTTGGTTTTCCTGTGGGGAGGTAAAAATCAAATCGAAACAGGCATCCAAAAACAACGACATGCTTTTGAAAAGTCCCGGCCTTTGCCGGCAACAAGATCTGGGGGGTGAAACATGGGCTGGGGAAGATCTAAACGTTAATAAGCAGATGATCTGAAAAGCAGGATATAAGAGCATCCTGGGCACCCAGGGAGGTGTAAGGCCCTTCATACCTGCCCTAGAATCTGACAGCCCGACCCATGGCACATGCCAGCCAGCCACCAAAAACTTTTCCTACCAGGTATTCTTAAACCATGCAAGATCAGCATCCAAATCCACTAGCTAGTAACTTCTTGTCCCTCAGCTTTTCCCACCCCCCCCTTAAACACCCATCATGAAAATAATGATAATTTTACACTCAAAGGTTACTAGGACAAGTCACCAGGATCGTGCAAGGCCTGTATAAGAAAATCATCCATGCAGATCCCCCGCTGTCCAAAAAAAGGGTAAGTCTGGAAAGCCACTGGACTTGTGTAGAAGAAATTCATACACGCAGATAACTTTTTGTCCAGTCCTTTCCAGGGACGAACCATCACCTGGCAGACAAGAGGCACAGAGATCCGTACATACCTGCCACGCGTTCAGATCCTCCTTACAAACAGCATGCAACACAGAGCTAAGCAAATTGGAACACCATTCCTTGCTCCCACAGCGGCACCCAACAGAGAAGATATTTTGAAAGGCCACGTGGTTGTCAGGTTACCCAGAGATTTAAAAAACTCTGCAGAGCTTAGGAGCCACTTTTAGTATTATCGATAATAAGGGAGGCAGCAAAAATTGGACCCACTTCTGATGATTGGCAGACCCGATTAAATCTATATACTTCTTTTAAAAGGCAGCCTTAATCGATAACCCATAAAAACATGCAGCCACCTTTCACCTCCCTAATATTGGCGCCAATTGTCTCCTACATTTTTAAAAAGCAGCTGTTTAATAAACAAGGCACATTAAAAAAAAAATCAACTTCCACCCCAAGTTTACGGCCTATTAAAGTATTTCCTTTTAAATAAGCACCGGCTACAGCTTTTAAAGAACCGGGTGCCCCAATCTCACCCCATGAAATATCCTAACACACCAAATGTACCCTTTGGATCTTAAGCGAATTGTGGCCCCTGTTATTTCTAAACACAGCCATTGCTTTTGGCTAATGACTCCCTGAATGCAGTTGCCCCCCAAGGGTAGGCCCTTTATTTCAACCTTAAAAGGCTAATGGGACCCACCCAATTTCCATGCCTTGTGCACCCTACCCCAAGTTGCAACCAGATCCTGGTAAAACCCCAACCCAACCTGCTGTTATTCTCGATAATGGACCTGCCTGCCCCATAAGCCCTTGTGAGCAGCCCCACCCCATTAAGGGGACTCACGCAGCCACCCCCCACAAAATGCAGATCAACCACCTCCAAAAAATTGCTGCCCCATAACCTGGTGGGTGCCTGGGGAAAGCAGAGATCAAGGGAGCAAGAACCACTCACCATGGCGGTGGGTCTGGCCTGAGGTTGGCAGAGACCAGGTGCCCCCTGCACAGGTAGGGCACCCCCTAAATCTGGGGGTTACCCCCCAGCCCTATAGAACTCACCCCTTCACTTTGTGGGGTGGGGAGAGGCAGGGTCTCCTCCCAGGCCCCCCCCTCCCCACCTGTGCCAACCAGGCTCCCCCCCTTCCCTCTACCTGCCCCCCCCCCAAAATCTGGGCTGCCCCCCTTGCAGGGATTCCCCTTCCTGGCTTCTCTCCAATCGCCTCCCACCCTCACTGGAGCTGGGCTGGGGCCCAGCAGGGGACTTTATAGCCTTTGGCCCGGGCCGACCACGCCCTTTCGAATCCCGGCCGCCCAATCAGGCCCGGTGGAACGGAGGGGTTTGAACCCCCCCTCCTGCCTTCCCCGGGAGGACGTTGACAACGAATGTCCGCGACGGGCAGGAGCCAATGGGAAAGGGTGAGAGGGGCGGGGCCAGCCGCTCGATTGGCGGGATTTGAATATGAACGCGTGAAGGCGGCGGTTTGAGAGGCAGGAGGGAGGGGGGAAGAGAGAGCACAGGGTTGTTTACCCCTAACGGTCGCAGAGAAGGGCGGGACAGCGATTTGAAATGCCGGATTGACGGCCGCCGGAGCCAATGGGAGCGGAGAAGCTCGCGCGGAAGTGGGAGGGCCGGACACGATCCACTTCCCACAAAGGGGCGCGACCTTTTAAAAAAAATCTGAGAGGAGGGGTGGGACTTCCCTTTATTTTTTTTGAAAATGGCAGCCCAAGCAGCCAATCAAAGCTGAAGGAGCGAACCCTCCCCGTATATAGCATAGCCTTATAAATATTTATATAATATGCAAATATAATATCAGCCAATCAGCTCATGGACTTGGGACTGTGGGCAGGGGGAGAATTAGGGTCACCCTAACTCAAAGGAATGACCACACCCCACCTCAGCCAGGTCTGGGGACACATTCCAGAGGGGAGAAGCTCTGTGACCCCTTCCCTGCCCCCTCTGAGCCACCCCAGAGGCTCAGTGTGTGTGTCATGAGCCCTATAGCGCCCCAGGGAGGGCTGGGGAGGGGGTGCCCGATGCCCCAGGGTGGGGTTGGGGGACGCCCTTGTTCCCTTCTCTCAGCATAATAAAGCCAAAGGCCTGGTATTCGGGGTGCCCCATAAAATGCCCTCGGGCGCCCAGCTGGCAGCGCCACGGCCACGGGTCCTGGCCACATCCCCCGCTGGGCAGATCCATCCTGCCAGGCCTGTGGAGAATTGCTGCTGTCCTGCACCAGGTGGGGATCCCTGGGTACCCAGCCCCCACATCCTGCCCCAGAAGGGCCGCATCCCAGCGCCAAGCAAGGGGTCCCCGGCTACCCGGCCCCCGCGCTCCACCCCAGAGGTACTGCATCCCAGTGCTGGGCGAGGGGTCCCTGGGTACCCAGCCCCCATGCTCCACCCGAGGGGCCGCATCCCAGCACCGGGCAAGGGGTCCCGGGGTACCCAGCCCCCATGCTCCACCCCAGAGGGGCCGTATCCCAGTGCCGAGCAAGGGGTCCCCGGGTACCCAGCCTCCACATCCTGCCCCAGAGGGTCTGCATCCCAGCGCCTGACGAGGGGTTCCTGGGTACCCAGCCCCCGCACTCCACCCCAGAGGTACCGCATCCCAGCACCAGGCGAGGGGTCCCCAGATAACCAGTCCCCGTTCCCATGCCAGAGGGGCCATGTCTCAGCGCTGGGTAGAGTCCCCCTGTATAACCAGCTCCCACCCCCAACCCCAGAGGGGCCACATCCCAGCACCAAGCTAGGGGTCCCCGTATACCCAGCTCCCTGCCCCACTCCAGAGAGGCCACATCCCAGTGGCAGGCGAGGGGTCCCCATATAACCAGCCCCCCCCCCCCGAGGGGCCGCATCTGCATGTTGTCGTGAGTAACAGCTCACAGCGAGGGGAGGACTCATAACCAGCAGCAGGAAACATCAGTTTATTCAAAATCCCAAAATTACAGCAATTCCCGGGTACTTTATAACAACTTTATTTCTCCTTTAAATACATATGAAGTCACTGGTCTATGGGTTGAGCCCAGAGTCCTTCGAGATTTGCCGCACCCGCTGGCGAGGTCCCCTGATTCGTTGAGTCGATAGTTAATTACTTTGATTATTATTCATTATTAGGGGGGTTTTTTTCTGCTTCAAATTCCGTTTAAATTAACCTGATTTGGTTCTGGCGCCTTCCGAGTTCTGTGCGATCCAGGGGCTGCGTCGTTTTTGCAGCCGGATGGGGCTCCCACCCCGATGCTGTCGGGGTAGGCGGTTGCAGACGGTGACCTAAAGGCATGTGAACCCCCTTGCCAGGTGAGGGGCAGTTCAGAGCCAGAAGGGCCACCCCCCACCCCCCACTCTGCCTGCTGCACTGGGGTTTGGAAGGCTGCTCCCCGGCTGCCCACTAGGGGGTATCCTTGTACCCACCTCTGAGGCAGCTGGTGCTGCCCACTGCCAGAGGTGGGATCAGCGGGGTTAGATACCGGGCTAGATGGGCCAACGGGTCTGATCCAGAGGGGGGTGGGATACTGAGCTAGATGGGCCCATGGGTCTTATTGGTGGGGACAGAGAGAGGGCAGGGTACCAGGCTACATGGGCCCTTTGCTCACTAGGGGGCGCTCTCCCCAGGCAGTCTGTGCAGGCCCCAATACCCCAGTGTGGTGCTAGGTGGCGCCATGCTGTGGGGAGCAGGGGGGTGCTCAGGAGGGGCCACTGTGCTGAGGGGTCTGGGGCCGGGGACGCTGGGCTGCAGGGAGTGGGGCGGGGGTTCAGCAGGGGGCGCTGGGCTGCGGGGACGGGGCTCAGCATGGCGCGCTGTGCTGCGGGGAGTGGGGCGGGGGGCTCAACAGAGGGTGCCATACTGTGGGGAGTGGGGCGGTGGGGTCAGTAGGGGCGCTGTGCTGCGGGGAGCGGGGCGGGGGCTCAGCAGAGGGTGCTATAATGTGGGGAATGGGGCGGGGGGCGCTGTACTGTGGGGAGTGGGGCCAGGGCTCAGCAGGGGGCGCTGGGCTGCAGGGAGCAGGGTGGGGGCCCAGCAGAGGGTGCTATAATGTGGGGAGTGGGGTGGGGGGTGCTGTGGGGAGCGGGGCGGGGGCTCAGCAGGGGGTGCTGTGCTGCGGGAAGCGGGGGCTCAGCAGGGGGCAGCGTTCCCCTTTTTGTCCATAGATGGCGTGTTCAGGGCACACCAGGAACCGCAGCCTCTGCTGGCCGAAAACGAGTCGACATGCGGCAGGGGAAATGGGTTCCCCGTCCTCAGCAGCTGGTTATTGGGGCCCTTTCGCTACTGGGGCCAGTGGAATGACCTGCTACTAAGGCCCCTCCTGTTCCCCTGGGTTTGGCCCTCATTTCCCTGGGTTTGAGCTACAGGAGCCCACAGGACATTGTCACAGGACATTGTCCCTGTCGGCCCATGGTGGGGCTCCCCAGTGGGTTGATCTCGTGGTGCGTGGGATTGGCCGCCCGCTGCCTTCCTGGGCCTTTCTCGAAATGACCTGGCAGGTGAGGAGGAGCCAACGGCCACTGGGGAGTAGCAGCTGGCAGCCAAGGAGCCAAGAGCGGCAAGGGAATGAGAAATAGCCCGAAGACACAGGGAAGAGTGAGCGATGAAGAGGGAATCGTGTGCAAAGCACAGTGGACGGGGAACAAGAGGGTCTTAATGAGAAACGGTGACAAGAGAAAGAAGAACAGTGAACGGCAGAGAGCGAGCTACACCGTGAACAGGAAATAACGTCTATCCAAGAGTGAAACACGAGGGCCAAATAGTGAATAATGAATAGTGAGCGATATCTGAGAGTGCAAACTGCATAGCAGGCAATGAACAGCGAAGAGTGAAACGGTGAGCAGTGAATGGGGAGAGTGAACGGTGAATAGCAAATAACTAATAATGAGCAGCGAGTAGTGAATGTGGATGGTTAACAGCAAATAACTAACAGTGAATAGTGAGCAGTGAATGGGGACAGTGAACAACAAATAGCAAATAACTAATAATGAATGGTGAGGAGTGAATGGGGAAAGTGAACAGTGATTAGCAAATACTAATAGTGAATGGTGAGTAGTAAATGGGCATAGGGAGGAGTGAATAGCAAATAACTAATAGTGAATAGTGAGCAGTGAGTGGGGATAGTGAATAGTAAATAACTAATAATGAGCAGACAGTAGTGAATGAGGATAGTGAACAGAAAATAACTAATAGTGAACGGTGAGCAATGAATGGTGAGATTGAACAACGAATAGCAAATGACTAATAGTGAACGGCGAGGAGTGAATGGGGACAGTGAATAGTGAATAGCAAATAACTAATAGTGAAAGGTGAGCAGTGAACGGGGATAGTGGAAGTGAATAACAAAGTGAACAGTGAGCAGTGAACGGGGGACAGGGAGGAGTGAATAGCAAATGACTATTGAGACACACAAGCTCACCACTAGCGTGCTGCCAAGTGCCTAACAGACCATGAATGGCAGAGGGTGAACGAGCGGTAACAAGCCGCCTAGTGATGACCCTCGTTTATGGGCGGTTTATACAGCCGTACCCCAGGGCTCGGGACCCAGGCCCCCCTGCCCCCACGCACAGCTAGGCGCCTCGTTCCGCCGGGCCGGGGGAGCTCCCACGCAATAGGGACTCCTGAGGAGCGACGAGAGCCAGGTGGCCATGAAGCGAGGCTTAGGCCAGCTTCGAGGCTGGTCACACCCTGAGCGTGGGAGCCGGGGGGCCGACGCGCCCGTCCAATCACACAGAACTTCACGGGAGGCGCCACCGTACCTGCCGGCCGGCAAAGGAGACGGGGCCGGAGTCAGCGCCGGTCAGGAGGGGGCAGGCGCCTCGCAGGCCGAGGGTGGGCTTTCCAGTCAGAGCCTATGGCTTAACCCTTAGCGCATGTGACGCGACTGGTCAAAACAGTCGCGGTTCTAAAAATAGAAGACACCATTTTATTTTATTTTCTATTAAAAAAAATGCAAAACAAGACACCTGGGGGCTGAAGAACCGGCCCCTCGGCATCGTGCCGGGAGTTCTCCAGAACCGGGCCACGGGGCGGAGGAGCGACACGGCCCAGTCCTGGGTGCCCCTCGGCATCGTGCCGGGAGTTCTCCAGAACCGGGCCACGGGGCGGAGGAGCGACACGGCCCAGTCCTGGGTGCCCCTCGGCATCGTGCCGGGAGTTCTCCAGAACCGGGCCACGGGGCGGAGGAGCGACACGGCCCAGTCCTGGGTGCCCCTCGGCATCGTGCCGGGAGTTCTCCAGAACCGGGCCACGGGGCGGAGGAGCGACACGGCCCAGCCCTGGGTGCCCCTCGGCATCGTGCCGGGAGGTCTCTAGAACCGGGCCACGGGGCGGAGGAGCGACACGGCCCAGCCCTGGGTGCCCCTCGGCATCGTGCCGGGATTTCTCCAGAACCGGGCCACGGGGCGGAGGAGCGACACGGCCCAGCCCCGGAGGGGAGGATGTGCCGTGGACTCTGATGGGGAGTGGGTGCTGAGCATGGGGTGGGGGGGATTGGCCCAGCTGGTGGGTTCTGGTCTCCGGGGGGTGCAGGGAGAGCTGGGTCTCAGGCAACACACATTGCGTCCCGTGCTGAGCCTCCCCGGATCCCGCTGTGCGCGTCAACACACCCGACGCCCACAGCTGGGCACAACCCGGCACGGCTCCCATGCGCCCCCCACACACGTTCTCTTCATATACAACCCACGCAGCCCCTCCCACCTCCTGCCAACCCCTGCACCTCCCAGCGACCCCTCACATCTCTGCTGTCCCCCCCACATTCCTCACGCACTTCACACCAACCCCCAACCTCCCACCTTCCGCTGTCCCCCCACGTTCCTCCCATACCTGCACCGTCCCCCACTTCTGTCATCCCACCACACCTCCCGCCATCCCCCCCCCATTCCTCAAACACCTCGGCTGCCCCCCCACATTCCTCCTGCCAACCTCCCCACCTCCATCATCTCCCCACCCCTCCCACCATCCCCCAAACCTCCTGCCATCCCCCACATTCCTCAAACACCTCCACTGTCCCCCCACATTCCTCCTGTCAAGCCCCCCACCTCCATCAACCCCCCACACCTCCCACCATCCCCCAAACCTCCCGCCATCCCCCACATTCCTCAAACACCTCTCCTGTCCCCCCACATTCCTCCTGCCAACCTCCCCACCTCCATCATCTCCCCACCCCTCCCGCCATCCCCCACATTCCTTCCACAGCTCTCCTGTCCCCCCACAGTCCTCCTGTCAACCCCCCCACCTCCATCAACCCCCCACACCTCCCGCCATCCCCCACATTCCTCAAACACCTCCACTGTCCCCCCACATTCCTCCTGCCAACCTCCCCACCTCTGCCATCCCATTTTTCCCAACTTCCCACCTCCCGCCATGCCCCCCCCATACTGCCCCCATCCTCTCTGTACCACCCCCGAGGCTGCCATGACCGCCCTCCTCCTCCCCTCCCAGCGACGTGGGATCCCCCACAACCAGTCCCCTCACATCTCAGCACCTTTCCTTTAACAGCGGGTGCTGGGTCCCGTCCTGGCCGAATGGCTGTTCATCCAGGGACCCAACCCACCCCCGGTCAACTATGGCTTATGCTTGGAGGCATGGGACCGAAGGGGGGCACTCTGTGACCCCCCCTCCACGGAGGGCCACACAGGGGAGGCCCATGGCGGTCTCCCAAACCGGTCGCTCCCGCACCCCATCTTGGGTCTGAGCTGACTGGGAAGATCCAAAATCCCTGGGATTATTTGGGGGGTGGTGATGGCTCGAGTTGAGGGGCAAAGGGCAGGGTGAATGGAGCCAATGGCTTGGCTCCCTCTGCCCCCCAAAGCCAAGATGGGGGGAGGGCAGCAGAGACCCAGGGGACCTCCCCCCCATGCCTGGGGTCCCCCCCATCAGGGGAAAGTTTTGCATTGAGACGCTTCCAAAAAACAACAACAACAGCAACAAAACCCTGACCCTCCCCACCCCAACCTGCTCCCCCCCAACACGAAAATACCCCTGGGGCGAGGAAGAGGAAACATTAGCCCTTGATTCGAGTTCAGCGGGGGGGAGGGGGATGTCTGGGGAGGGGGATGGGAAGGAATAGGGGGGCAGAGGGGGGTCCCCCACAGATATAGTGGGGAGGCAGGGGGGACAGAGGAATGGCTTGTGCTGCCGTCGCCAGTATTGGGGGGCAGAAATCCCCCAAGCTTCTCCCCCGAACCCCCCACACCCTGCCTCAGCGGACGCTCAGGCCCCTGGGTGCTGCTTCAGCGGAGTCCAGCCCCCCCCGAGGAGTCCTGCTCTGCCTGAGCCGGCGTGGGGCCAGGGTGAGGGTGCTGCACCCCCGGCGGGTGGTAGGGGGCAGATTGGGGCGTCCGACACTGGCTATTCCTTGCCCCCCAGGGCCCATGGGGCAGATCGGGGGCATGGCTGGCGTGCCCTGAGTTGTGGCTATTCCCTGCCCCCTGGGACCCATAGGGGCGGATGTGGGTCAGGGCCGGGGCGTCCTGCGCCGTGGCTATTCCATGCCCTATGGCACCAGTGAAGTCAAGGGGGCAGAGCCCAGCTGACCTCACCCAAAGATCCTGAGAAGGGGGGTGGGGAATCGAGCTCGGGGAGGGGAAGGTTGGAGGCTGGGGCTCCCCATCCGGAGAGGAAAGCTTAGAGCTTTGCCACCCCTGGATGGTCAGGTGGGGGGAGAGAAAATTGCCCCTCGAAAGGGGACCCTAAAAAGTCAAATCCTACCCCCCCCCCCCCAGCTGGCATGTCTTGCAGCCTGACCCTTAAAGAGAGTGGCCTCTTCAGGTGGCAGGGGTGGTGTTTTGAAGGGGGGGGCGGGGAGGGGAGCGGGAGCTAGAAGGACAACGGGAGTTAAAGGCAATGCTTTTTTTCCACATAATGTGGATCGAGCCTGGGGAACTCACCGCCACAGGGAGTCGTTGAGACCAAGAATTTAGGGAGGTTCAAAAGGGGAGTGGACAGGTCCAGCCTGAGTTACGCTGGGGGCCACACTAGGCGATCTCAGCGCTCCCAACAGGCCCCCGACTCTATGGAGAACAGGACTATCCGGCGGGATCGTAACATGGGAAGGGATATCAAACCGGTTTTAGGAGGAATGGAACCCAGGAGTCCTGACATCTGACCCCCTTCCCCCTCTCTAACCCTCCCCTCCCCTCCCCAGGGATAGACCCCAGGAGTCCTGACTCCCCAAACCTTCTGCTTTAACCACCTTCCCCTGAAGCATCCGGTACTGGTCAGTCAGAGACGGGATGGGTCAGATGGGCCATTAATCGGCTCCAGTCAATTTCCTCTGTTCCTGTGATTTCCGGATGCCACCAAGGCATTGCCAATTAGCTGGCAGCACTGAGCGCCCGCCTCTCTCACAATCAGGTGCTTGAGACAGGCACCCCAAACACCGAAGCACCCCCGCCCCACAAATCACAGGAGTCTAAGAACTGACCAATGGGGCAGGCCCATCTAGCCCGGTATCCCGTCTCCACCAGTGGTCTCTACAGACCTGCTTCAGAGGAAGGGACAAGACATCCCAAATACGGAATAACCCACCCAGGGGGTTGGCTTGAAATGATTTTAACTCTTGAGTTATAACCCCGGCTGAAGAGATTTGCGACAGAGAGACCGGCTGAATTGCCGTGAGTCATAGTCACCCCTAGAAAAGCTGATTCTTTGCAGGCGCCTAAGCTTTTGGCCACAGTGACATCCAGTGGTGGGGAGTTCCGCAGGCTAACCATACAGTAGTAAAGCCGCTCCTTGTATTGGTTTTTAAGCTACTGCCTCCCAGGGTTGCAGAGAGTCCCCTGACGTCAGGAGCCAGCGTGAAGAGAGGGGTTTTATTTAAGGCTGGACGTTCTGCACCAGAAGCCATGCCAAGGCCCTCGGGAGTTCCTAATGCCTTGGGGAAGAATGAGATTGTGTAGCGCCTGGGCTAAAGAGCTACGGTGGTACGTGGCCTATAAGCCACTATCTGTGGTACAGCCATGAAGGGGAGAGGGAGCCCTGCGTGATAGCCTGTGTTCCTGCTGGTTTTGATACGTTTAGAGGGAGAACTCTGCAGGGAAGACACAGATAGCGTGTATCTGGGCAGTGCCCGGAGCGACGAGGCCCCAATCTCGATGACTTTTGTGTCTGGGCAGCGCCCGGCGCAATGGGGCCCTGATCTCAGTGACTCTGTGTCTGGGCAGCGCCTGGCCTGACGGGGCTCCGCTTTCAGTGACGATATATGTGCAGCGCCCAGCACGGCAGGACCCCATCTCAGCACCTCTGTATGGGTAGCAGCTGGCCATGCCCCGTAGGCATACCGCAGTGCAGAAGAGGAGCGTGTTTTGGCATCGGACGGGAGGGATCTGAGCGCAGAGCAGGACAAAGGGATGAAAAGGTTTGAGGCTGAGACCCGTCAGAACTCTACTGGGTGATGAGATCGAAGATCCCAGGGCCTAGCAAGCGGCCCGCGAAGAAACAGAAGAGAAATAAAGAAAAAGGCATGATACGAAGACCCAGTCCCCCCGCAGCGTGGGGTGACCCACCATCTTCGGGAGAGAAGGGTGGGGTTCGAAAGAGCTGAGGCTGTTCAAACTACATTCACGTGTGCTGGAGGGGTGGGGGCTGGCGCTCCCCAGCCCCATGGCAGTGGAGTGGGCTGGAAATCCAAAGAGCCGAAGCACTGGAAGAGAGAAACCAGAGAGCGCTATATAAAGATATGTACATGGGGGGCAGCGGTGGGATGGGATGGAAGTGGAGGTTTGACCGTACCACGGCCCATGTGATGAGCTCCCAGCCCCGGCCATGAGATCCGGGGTGAGGGGGCCGTGCGCCAGGGCCGCTGCTTGCTCCCACCCCGGCGCCGGGGGGCATCCGGCCTGCTGGAGGAGAGCAGTGATGTAATCGGAAGGCACCGTGGCGTCCTCATCGAACGGACGGGGCCGGCGGGTGTGACATCACAGGGCAGGCTGAGTCTCAAAAGGGGGGGCCGTGCCTCTGGCGGCAATAGCATCAAAAAGCAGGCCAGATCCACAGTTGTGATGTCATAAAAAAGGGGATTGGGTCCACAGCAGTGACATCATCAACAAGTGGACTGCGCCCACAGCACTGACATCATCAAAAGATAGACAAGGCCCACAGTGCTGATGTCATCAAAAAAAGGTACCAGGTCCACAGAGCTGACATCACCGAATATCAACAGGGCCGACCTTAAACATCAACAGACCCCAGTGATCTTGACATCATCCATCACCGACAAAGTCCGCAGTGCTGACATCATCAAGGGTTGTTCAGGCCTGGCAGTGCTTGATTTCCTCAACTATTGACCAGGCCAACCACTGTGACATCATCAGTAACAACGCCCAGTGAACAGGCATCGTCAATCGGCGATGGAGCCACTGGTCTGATGTCAAAACCAACAGGCTGGTGCCCAGGACACTGGCATCATCCACGGTCGACGAGGTCCACAGTGTTGAGAGCATGAAAAATGGCGATGATGTCATCAGACATCGACAAGGCCCACAGCACTCATGTTATCAATCACCGACAAGGTCCACAGTGTTGATGTCATGAGATGGATACGGTATTGATGGCAGAGGTTGGGAGCCCTCTTGGCATCATCAAAGGTTGACCCACAGTGTTTACATCATCACAGGTTGACAGGCTTGGTGGTACTGACATCATGACACATAGACAAGGGCCACAGTGCAGATGTCATCAAAGATGGCCAGTGCTGACATCATCATCAAAAGTCAACAGGACAGCTGGTCCTGATGGAACCAAATGTTGACACAACCACAGCACCGACGTAATCCCATATGGACAGGCCTGACTGTCCTGACATCATCAACCATCAACAGGGCCCACAGCGCTGATATTGGTGGATGGGCCAAATGCAATTTGACATAATTGAATGTGGATGGGTCTAAAGCAATCATGACATCATCCAATGTCAACAGAGTCCGGGGGCGCTGATGTCACCCAACGTGGATGGGTTGAACACAGTCTTGCCATCATCAAACGTCAGCAAGGCCCATGGTGCTGATGTCATCCAACATGACTTTGATATCAAATGTTGACAGGGCCCATAGTGCTGATGTCACCCAAAGTGGATGGGCCCCAGGCAATCTTGACATCATCAAAAGTTGAGAGGGCCCCCAGCACTGATGTCATCAGTCTTGGAGAGGCTCAACACAATCCTGACATCATCAAAAGTCGATAGAGCACTGACATCATCTAACATGGACAGAGACAAGGCAATCTTGACATCACCCAATGTTGACAGGCTCCAAGGTGCTGATGTCATCCAACGTGGATGGGTTCAACGCGACCCTGACATCATCAAAAGTTGACAGGGCCCGTGGCGCTGAGATCACCCAACATGGACGGGCCCAAGGCAATCTTGACATCATCACAAGTCAAGAGGGCCCGCAGCAGTGATATCACCAATTGTGGACATCATCTAACATGGATGGAGACAAGGCAATCTCGACATAACCCAACGTCGACAGGGCCTCAGGGCCTGACGTCATCCAGCGTGGATGGTTCAACATGACCCTGACATCATCAAAAGTTGACAGGGCCCGTGCCGCTGAGGTCATCAAAGGCAGATGCCACCAAAGCCCGGCAAAGGCCTTGAAGCCCGGCAGGCCGCCCGGTCCAAGAAAGAAGACGTGAAGGACGGGGGAAGACGCAGAGGAGGAGGAGGAAGAGAGCTATGGCCTTGGAAAGTTGAGTACACCTGAGCTGGGCCCTCACACGGTGACCTCGTTCTTGCTCCCGGTGCGGAGGTGCTGGCTGGGGTGGTGCCCAGGAATGAATTGCAGCTGCTCGATGGTGCTCTGGCGGCGGGCACCGAAGCCCTGGCGCCGGTTGGCCGTGTGGTTGCTGCCCACCTCCCAGGCGGTCTGGGCGGAGTTGGCGGAGGGGGGGTGGGAGTTCATCTTGTGCCCCTGGTGGCGTTCGAGCAGTGGGGTGCCGGCGGCGCAGATGTTGGTCTGGGACAGGGCCTTCTGGTGGCCCAGCCGCAGCTCCTGGAAGGGCCCCGTGCCCTGGTGCAGGCGCTCGGGCGAGAGCAGAGGCTCCTGGGAGTGCAGGGCCTCGCGGGAGAGCAGCCGCTCGTGGGAGACAACCCGCTCCCGGGGCCCGGCGCAGTCGTAGGGGTTGGGGCGGTAGCCGTCCGAGAGGATGTGTTCCTGGGACATCACTCGTCGCGGGTGCTGGGCCGCCTCCCCGTAGCGCTCGTAGTTCATCTTCATGGCGTGCAGGGGCAGCGTGCCCCGCGTCAGCTCGGCCAGGTGCCGCCGCTTCAGGTACAGCTCGTCCATGTCCTTCTCCGCTGGGGGGTGAGGGGGGGCAAAGGGAGCACGGGGCAAGGGATGGGTGGCAAAGGCAGGAGGGGAGGGGCAGGGCAGGGGGATGGGAGGAGCAAAGGCAGGAGGGGCGGGGCAAAGGCAGAAGGGGAGGGGCAGGGGGATGGGAGGAGCAAGGGCAGAAGGGGAGGGGCAAAGGCAGGAGGGGCGGAGCAGGGGGATGGGAGGGGCAAAGGCAGGAGGGGAGGGGCAGGGGGATGGGAGGGGCAAAGGCGGGACGGGAGGGGCGGAGCAGGGGGAGGGGAGGGGCAAAGGCAGGAGGGGAGGGGCAGGGCAGGGGGATGGGAGGAGCAAAGGCGGGAGGGGAGGGGCGGAGCAGGGGGGAGGGGGGGCAAAGGCAGGAGGGGAGGGGCAGGGCAGGGGGATGGGAGGAGCAAAGGCGGGAGGGGAGGGGCGGAGCAGGGGGATGGGAGGGTCAAAGGCAGGAGGGGAGGGGCAGGGCAGGGGGATGGGAGGAGCAAAGGCGGCAGGGGAGGGGCGAAGCAGCGGGAGGGGAGGGACAAAGCCAGGAGGGGAGGGGCAGGGCAGGGGGATGGGAGGAGCAAAGGCGGGAGGGGAGGGGCGGAGCAGGGGGATGGGAGGGTCAAAGGCAGGAGGGGAGGGGCAGGGCAGGGGGATGGGAGGAGCAAAGGCGGGAGGGGAGGGGCGGAGCAGGGGGATGGGAGGGGCAAAGGCAGGAGGGGAGGGGCAGGGCAGGGGGATGGGAGGAGCAAAGGCGGGAGGGGAGGGGCGGAGCAGGGGGATGGGAGGGGCAAAGGCAGGAGGGGAGGGGCAGGGCAGGGGGATGGGAGGAGCAAAGGCAGCAGGGGAGGGGAAATGGGGATGGGCGGGGCAAAGGCAGCAGGGGCGGGGCAGGGCAGGGGGATGGGAGGAGCAAAGGCAGGAGGGGAGGGGCAGAGGGGATGGGAGATAACGGACAATGTGACCAACTCTCCTTTGCACACTCACAGGCTCCATGGACGGACCGGGCCACTGTGAGTGAATTCATTTCACCCGCAGGCTGCCAGTCAGTCCTGGGAACAGACGGTGCCCCCTAGAGGGGAGAGGCCCCCTGCCCCATTCCCCGCCCCCCCAAGCCAGCCAGTCCCCGCCCTGGGGCCGGATGGGAGCTGACGCCCCCTAGAGGGGAAAGGCCCCGGGCCCCATTCTCCCCCAGGCCAGCTCTGGCCCCCGGGCAAGTCCCCAGGGGCTGGTGGCAGCGGTGGGGTCGGGCTGTGAGCGCCCCCCAGTGGCAGGGCCCCTGGCTCACCCAGCCTCTTGAGCGAGGAGTAGCGGCTGAGCTCCGACTTGATGGCCGACTCGTAGGACGGGGGCAGGTGCGAGAGGTTGTGGAAGGAGCGGGAGCAGGTGAGTGAGTTGTACTTCAGGCCCGACGTGGGGGTGTGATGCACTCGCCAGTCTGGGGGGGGGGGGCAAAAGGAGAGGGGGGAGGAGGGGAAGGGAAGAGAGTGTGAGGAGAGGGGTCAGGAGAGGGGGAGGGGACAGGTAGAAGGAGGGGATCGGGGAAGAGGGAGTGTGGGGAGGGGACAGGTAGAGGGAGGGGTGTGGGGGAGGGGAAGAGGGAGTGTGGGGAAAGGGGTCAGGAGGGAGGGGGATGGGACAAATGGAGGGAGAGGGCCAGGAAGAGGGGATTGGGGGAGGGGCAAAGAGAGATTAAATCTCTTGGCCATTTTCTCTCCCCCCCTGCCCCCACCCCCTTTCCCGGCTGGAGGATTCTGATTCCGTGGGGCAGCTCGGGTGAGAAAACGGGGCCCCCTCCCCCTGAGCCCCCCGCCCGGCCCGTCACCTACCCAGCGTGGCGGCGTGGTGCTTCGGGCTGCTCACGTTGAGGTGCACGTAGTTGTGGTGCATGTTGTCTGCAAGGCAAAGCTGGGTTATTAGTCTGGGGGCAAACCCCCCCCCCCAAAACCTCACCACCAAAACCCAGCCCCTTAAAGGTAATGTGCGAGGACAGGCACCTCTGGGTCTCCCTGGTGCTATTTTCTGTCTGGGGACAAAAAAAAAAGTGGCCCCTTAAAGGTAATGTGCAAGGTCACACACTTCTGGCCCAGGTCCACTTGATGGTCTTTTCTGTCTGGTGACAAAAAAAAAAACCCTAGCTCCTTAAAGGTAATGAATGAAGTCAGACACTCTGGGGACAAAAATCCACAACCCCTTAAAGGTAATGTGCAAGGTGAGACTGCTGTGTCCAACTGATGTTATTTTCTGTCTGGGGACAAATATCGACGCCCCCTTGAGGTAATGTATGAGCTCAGACACCTCTGGGTCCGCCTGATGGTATTTTCTGTCTGGGGACAAAAAAAACCACAACACAGCCCCTTAAAGGTAATGTGCAAGGTCAGACTCCTGGGTCCGCCTGATGGTATTTTCTGTCTGGGGACAAAAAAACCCAACCCCTTAAAGACACTTCTGGGGTGAGTGGGAATGTGGGGGTGCAGGGAATGGATTGGGGGATGTGGAGGTGCAGGGGATGGATGGATGGATGGAGGGGTCGGGGCGATGTGGGGGTGCAGGGGAGGGATGGATGGAGGGATTGGGGCAATGTGGAGGTGCAGGTGATGGAGGGATCGGGGGTGCGGGTGCAGGGGAGGGAGGGATTGGGGTGCAGGGGAGGAATGGAGGGAGGGATTGGGGGATTTGGGGGTGCAGGGGAATAATGGAGGGAGGAAGTGGGGAGATGTGGGGGTGCAGGGGATGGAGGGATTGGGGGATGTGGGGGTGCAAGGGGAGGGATGGATGGAGATATCGGGGCAATGTGGAGGTGCAGGGGATGGAGGGATTGGGGTGCGGGTGAAGGGGAGGGAGGGATGGAGGGATTGGGGATTTGGGGGTGCAGGGGAATAATGGAGGGAGGGAGTGGGGTGATGTGGGGGTGCAGGAGAGGGATGGATGGAGGGGTCAGGGTGATGTGGGGGTGCAGAAGAGGGATGGATGGAGGGATCAGGGGGATGTGGGGATGCAGGGGAGGGATGGATGAAGGGATCTGGGGGATGTTGGGGTGCAGGGGACAGAGGGATGGAGGGATCAGGGGGATGTAGGGGTGCAGGGGAGGGATGGATGGGGGATGGGGGGGTGCAGGGGATGGAGGAATCAGGGGTGCGGGTGCAGGGGAGGGATGGAGGGATTGCGGGAGTGCAGGGGAATAATAGAGGGAGGAAGTGGGGAGATGTGGGGGTGCAGGGGATGGATGGATAGAGGGATTGGGGGATGTGGGGGTGCAGGGGAGGGATGGATGGAGGTATCGGGGCAATGTGGAGGTGCAGGGGATGGAGGGATGGGGGTGCAGCTGCAGGGGAATAATGGAGGAGGGAGCGGGGAGATGTGGGGGTGCAGGGGATGGATGGAGGGATTGGGGGACCTGGGGGTGCAGGGGGAGGGATGGATTGATGGAGGGATCGGGAGATCTGGGGGTGCAGGGGGAGGAGGGATGGATGGAGAGATTGGGGGGATATGAGGGTGCAGAGGAGGGTTGGACGGATACTCTCTGGAGCAGTGCAATGAAGAAACCTGCCATTCCCCAAACAGCCACTGGGTGTCTCCCTGGGCCCGCCTAAAGCTGCCCAACTTCCAGGGCGCACCCCAGCCGGAGCCAGGACGCCTGGGTTCTCTCCCTGGCTCAGGGAGGGGCGGGCGGGGAGGGGGGCTAGTAGTTAGAGCCAGGGGGTGCTGGGAGCCAGGACTCCTGGGTTCTCTCCCGGCTCTGGGAGGGGAGTGTGGAATGGTAGGGCTGGCATTACAGGCAGGGGGCCACAAATGGGAAAGTTGCCCCCCAAAGAATATTCAATGGGCCCCAATTCCTAGGCGCGGGCAATGGGGTTGAGGCTGGGGCTCTGGGCGAATGGACCTCCAGTGCCCTCAAAACACCCACGTGGCCCCCCACTGACGAGACCCCGGAGCCGACCCTGGAAAATGAATCCACCCCCCATGAACAGTGAGCAGTTCCAGTCCCCTGGCCTGCTCCGCGCTCGGAGCTGCAGCCTCTGAAGTCCCAGCTGCAGGGACCTGCCTCAGTTTTCCCCCTGCGCAATGGGGACGACAGCCTGGCCTCCCTGGGTGTGTCAGGAGAAGAGCGGGAGGCAGGGCCGCCCAGAGGATTCAGGGGGCCTGGGGCAAAGCAATTTTGGGGGCCCCTTCCATAAAAACAAAAGTTGTAATACTATAGAATGCTGTATTCTCATTGGGGCCCCTGCGGGGCCCGGGGCCTGGGGCAAATTGCCCCACTTGCCCCCGCCAGGCAGCCCTGTCGGGAGGAGCCCAGACGTTACGGTGACGGGCACTAGAGAAGTGGCTCAGTTCATGACCAGGGGTGTCTCCGTCCCCTCCCGACAGATGGAAATACCTGGCCCTGTGCCAAGCAGAACAAGGGCTGCATCGCCTCCCAAATGCAGCCACTTCTGGGGTGCAGCCACCATGTCACGGCAGCACAAGGCACCCGCTTGGGCCGGCGAGCGAGGGGGGATCACGCACCCCACAGGAGGCGATGTGGGGCAGCAGGATGGAGTTAAACTTACAGCCCACCCTGACCCCTGCTAATGTCCCCCTGGCCTGCCCCCCAGCTGCTGGGACCCCTCCCCAATCCGCCCCCAACCTGCACTCCCCTCGCCCCTCCCAGCTGCTGGGACCCCTCCCCAATCCGCCCCCAACCTGCACTCCCCGCGCCCCTCCAGCTGCTGGGACCCCTCCCCAATCTGCCCCCAACCTGCACTCCCCTCGCCCCTCCCAGCTGCTGGGACCCCTCCCCAATCTGCCCCCACATGCACTCCCCTCACCCCTCCAGCTGCTGGGACCCCTCCCCAATCCACCCCCACCTGCACTCCCCTCGCCCCTCCAGCTGCTGGGACCCCTCCCCAATCCGCCCCCACCCTGCACTCCCCTCGCCCCTCCCAGCTGCTGGGACCCCTCCCCAATCTGCCCCCACCTGCACTCCCCTCGCCCCTCCCAGCTGCTGGGACCCCTCCCCAATCTGCCCCCACATGCACTCCCCTCACCCCTCCAGCTGCTGGGACCCCTCCCCAATCTGCCCCCACATGCACTCCCCTCACCCCTCCCAGCTGCTGGGACCCGTCCCCAATCTGCCCCCACATGCACTCCCCTCGCCCCTCCAGCTGCTGGGACCCCTCCCCAATCCGCCCCCACCTGCACTCCCCTCGCCCCTCCAGCTGCTGGGACCCCTCCCCAATCCGCCCCCACCTGCACTCCCCTCACCCCTCCAGCTGCTGGGACCCCTCCCCAATCTGCCCCCACATGCACTCCCCTCGCCCCTCCCAGCTGCTGGGACCCCTCCCCAATCCCCCCCCCACCTGCACTCCCCTCGCCCCTCCAGCTGCTGGGACCCCTCCCCTATGTGCCCCCTACCTGCACTCCCCTCACCCCTCCCGCTGCTGGGACCCCTCCCCAATCTGCCCCCAACCTGCACTCCCCTCGCCCCTCCCAGCTGCTGGGTCCGCTCCCCAATCTGCCCCCAACCTGCACTCCCCTGACCCCTCCCAGCTGCTGGGACCCCTCCCCAATCTGCCCCCACATGCACTCCCCTCGCCCCTCCCAGCTGCTGGGACCCCTCCCCAATCTGCCCCCAACCTGCACTCCCCTCGCCCCTCCAGCTGCTGGGACCCCTCCCCAATTTCTCTGCTCCCCCCACCCCCTGCTTTCGATCCCCTCTCCCAAGGCTCCATAATCCCGCTTTAACAGAACATGCCTCAAGGAGGATTTCTGATCCCCTGGGGAGGGGGGGAGGGAATGACTCAGCCACCGCCCCCCCCCCGCCCCAGCCCCGCCATGAATGCTCAGCCACAGACACCCCGCGACAGCTAGCACCGGTTGCCATGGCAAACCGCGATCTCCCACCATGCCTGTGCGGTAATGCCTGCGCCTGGGCCCAGAAACCACAGGCTCCCAAGTACCATTGCCCAAAGCTTCGCCTGGGGCGGGGAATGGGGCCCGGGGCCTGTCCCCTCTAGGGGGCACCAGCTCCCGTCCGGCCCCAGGGCAGGGACTGGCTGGCTCAGGGGGGCGGGGGAATGGGGCCCGGGGCCTCTCTCCTCCAGGGGGTGCCGACCCCAATCCAGCCAGTCCCAGGCCTGTTTAACAGCCCCGGGTGTGACCTGAGTTTGTTCGGTCTCAGCAAGCCGCCCCCCCGGGGGGGCCTGGTGGAGGGAGAGGGCGGCCTGACCAATCCATGGACAATGCGCCCCCCTCTCCCCACAGGGGGGCTCCATCGGGAAATGGGGCCCCTTGGTGATGGGGGAGGGTTGAGCATCTGGGAGGGGCTGTACTGACTATGGAGCCGACTAATCCACCCCTTCCTTGTCATCCCCAGATCTAACCCCCTAGTGCCGGCCCTAGGATGCTGGCCCCATAGTCTGCCCTGCCGCACACCCCCACCCCCCTGCCTGCCCCGCGGATCAGCCCCATGGGTTCATCTGCCCTGATACCCAGCTTCCTTGTGGGGTGCTCAGACAAATACCCCCACGCCCACCTGCCCAGCTGGCAGAGGATTGTGGGACACATATCCCCCCAGCCCCCCTTGGCATAGCCTGTGTTCCCTGTGGGAGGCAGGAGGGCAGGGGGTTAACAGCCTGTGGGGCAGGGGATGCACCAAGGTCAGTGGGTGCCAGGGACCCCCCAAGGATGTCCAAGCCCCTGGCACAGACCCCCCCACCCCAACACTGCTCAGTGTCCTTGGAAGAGAAACTACTGGTGCTGGAGCAGCTGGAGCTGGGGGGTGGGAGCTGGGCTGCTGGGGGGCAGGAGGGGGTGGGCAGCAATATGGGGGATACCCCAGACACACACCCAGTGCACGCCCCTAATGCGGGCACACACACAGTACATACGGCTGTGGGGAGACAGCGCCCTGCCCCCTCCCTGCAGCCCAGCGCCCCCTGCTGAGACCCCTGCCCTGCCCCCTGCTGCCCAGCGTCCCCTGCTGAGACCCCTGCCCTGCCCCCTGCTGCCCAGCGTCCCCTGCTGAGACCCCTGCCCCCTCCCTGCAGCCCAGGGCCCCCTACCAAGCCCCTCATCCCCTCCCTGCAGCCCAGCACCCCCTGCCGAGCCCCTGCCCCACTCCCCTCAGCCCAGCGCCCCCTGCCGAGCCCCCCGCCCTGCCCCCTGCTGCCCAGCATCCCCTGCTGAGCCTCCTGTCCCCTCCCTGCAGCCCAGCGCCCCCTGCCAAGCCCCAATCCTGCTCCCTGCAGCCCAGCACCCCCTACCAAGCCCCCACCCCGCTCCCTGCAGCCCAGCGCCCCCAGTGCCACGGTCCCTACCGTGGTTGCTCTGGCAGGGCTTGAGCGTGTTGTAAAGGTTCTTCGGGGGCCGGGCCGGGCCGTTGTCCTGGGAAGCTGAGTTGAGGGTGGTGCTATTGCTGCGCTCGGAGCGCGAGCTGGTCCCAGCCTGGTGCCTGAGAATGTCGACAAGAGCCCTGGGGGGGGGCGGGGGGCAGCGCCCCTTAGACACCCCCAAGTAACACGGCCCCCAGCCAGGGCACCATCCCCCTCCCCACCCCTGGGGCTGCCCCGGCTTGCGCCTCCCGGCCTCACCACTAGGGGGCTCTGGGCCCAGCCAGACCCTGGGGCTGCCCCGCCTGGCCTCACCACTAGGTGCCCCCCCCACACTGTCCCATCTGCCCCCCTCCCCACTGCCATGCCCCACACCCAGCCCCTTCACACCTCCCCATGGCCCACACCTCTCCCCCCAGCTGCACCCCCCTCCCTCTGGCCTCCACCTCTCCCCTGGACCCCCCCACCCCGATCCCTTCCCCTCTCCTCCTCTCTCCCAGCCATGGCCCCCAACTCCCCCCTGCTTCCCCCCACCCCCAACTCCCCCTGCCTCTGTACTCCCCCCTTCCCCATGAACTGCTGACACTCCCCTCCCCCGACCCCCTCCCTCCTCCCAGCCATGGCCCCCTCCCCCTGGCTCCCAACTCCCCCCTGCCTCTCCCCACCCCAACTCCCCCTGCCTCTCTACTCCCCGCTTCCCCATTAACCCCTGACACTCCCCTCCCCCGACCCCCTCCCTCCTCCCAGCCATGGCCCCCTCCCCCTGGCTCCCAACTCCCCCTGCCTCTCCCCTCCCCTCCCCCTTTTCCCTATGGCCCCCGACTCTCCCACCCCCTCACCTGGGCATGTTGATCTCCCGCCCCTGGGGCCGGCGGGAAGCCTTGCCGAAGGCCACCTTGATGCCCAGGCCCACGGCCAGGGTGAAGCTGATGACGCCGCAGACCACGTAGACGGTGCTGTTGCTCTGCTGGCGGGCGGCCTCGGAGCCCCCTGGCCCCCGGCCCCCGGGCCCGGCCGTGCTGCTGGCCTGCGTGTGGGCCCAGAAGGGGGTCTCCACGTTGGTGCAGCGGCCCTGCTCCAGCCGCATGGCCCGGTGCTCGCAGCAGAAGCGGTAGTGGCACGTGCCGCAGCAGAAGCGGTAGCCGCCCGTGGTGCAGTTGAAGGCCGCGTCGTACTGGCCCATGACGTCGTAGTAGCCCTGGCACGTCTCGGCCGCCCGGCCCCCCCAGGCCCCCGCCCCCGTGCCGTTGACCCCCGCCAGCCGCTTGAGGTGAGCCAGCAGGCTGGGCAGCGCCCGGCTGTGGTTGGCCGGACGAGGGGCCTGGAGAACCGCCAGGGCCGGCTGGCAGCTCAGAGCCTCCAGGGCAGCGCAGAGGAGGACAGTCAGCAGGTGGTACATGGTGTGCGGGGAGAGGGGAGACCCTGGGAGACGGGAGGCAAATGGGGGGCAGGGAGAAGCCCTGGGTTGGGGGGGTGAGGAGGGTGCGGAGGGGCCCCAGAAGAAGCTGGGGTGTATGTGGGGGTACGGGGTGGGGAGATGGAAGCTGCACCGGGAGTTGGCACCGGATGGGGGGGTATGGTGGGTCCCGAGAGACAGCCCTGGGTAGGGGGAATGGAGGGGCTCAGCAGATGGCACTGGGTGATGGGGGGGGCACAGAAAGGTCCCCTGACACGGCGCAGAGTTGCGGAGGGAGGTCAGGGCATCTGGGCCCCGTTAGCTGGTTCCTTCTTGTGGTTATAAAAAATGGATCAAGCCGTATAAAAGAATCCGAGAGAGAAATCTGCAGAGAGACAGAGAGAGAGAGAGAGAGAGATGGGGGAGTCAGCAACTATCGCTCCATGACCCCAACTAGCTCAACCTCATCCTCACTCCTGGGACAGGCTGTTTTCCCCAGAGGCCCGGCTTCCGGATGCATGAGCTGTGGCAAATCTGTTCCCCAGAGCCCAGCGGGGGCAGATGGCCAGAGCTCTGCCTGGAAACAGTCACAGAGATCAGGCCCTGTCGGGCCGGGCGCTGCCCAGACACAGAGTCACCGAGATCGGGGCCCCGTTGGGCCGGGCGCTGCCCAGACAGAGTCACCAAGATCGGGGCCCTGTCGCACCCGGCGCTGCCCAGACAGAGTCACCGAGATCAGGGCCCCGTCGGGCCGGGCGCTGTCCAGACACAGAGTCGCCGAGATCGGGGCCCCGTCGGGCCGGGCGCTGCCCAGACACAGAGTCGCCGAGATCGAGGCCCCGTCGGGCCGGGCGCTGCCCAGACACAGAGTCACCAAGATCGGGGCCCCGTCGGGCCGGGCGCTGCCCAGACACAGAGTCGCCGAGATCGAGGCCCCGTCGGGCCGGGCGCTGCCCAGACACAGAGTCGCCGAGATCGGGGCCCCATCGAGCTGGGCGCTGCCCAGACACAGAGTCGCCGAGATCGGGGCCCCATCGGGCCGGGCGCTGCCCAGACACAGAGTCGCCGAGATCGGGGCCCCGTCACACCGGGCGCTGCCCAGACCCAGAATCACAGAGATCGGGGCCCCGTTGGGCCGGGCGCTGCCCAGACACAGAATCACAGAGATCGGGGCCCCGTTGGGCCGGGCGCTGCCCAGACACAGAATCACAGAGATCGGGGCCCTGTTTAGGGTGACCAGACGTCCTGATTTTATAGGGACAGTCCCGATATTTGGGGCTTTTTCTTATCTAGGCTCCTTTTAGCCCCCACTCCCTGTCCCGATTTTTCACAGTTGCTGTCTGGTCAGCCTAGCCGTGTTGCGCCAGGCACTGCCCAGGCACAGAGTCACTGGGATCGGGGCCCCATCGCACCCCAGCACTATGACACCCCTGCATCCCCTCTGCCATATTATAGCCCCTGGGAACCCCAGATCTGAGACACCCCTGTGTCCTGGTGTCTGATTCTTTAGTGGTTATTGATTATTATTGATTTCCAGTGAATTACTAGTTTAAAGAGCTGGGGGATTGTAGGGGTTTAGTCCCAGCAACAGGCACAACAAAATCAAGGGGATTGAGGCTGGGATCCCCAAAGTGCGACATATTGAGGGGAAAGGAAAACTTAAGGCAACTTTTAGTGCACCATTTGTAAAGCCTCAGCCGCTCCAAGCCACATAAAAATGGAGACGAGAGAAGGCGGATGAGGGAATATCTGTTATCGGACCAACTTCTGTTGGAGAAAGATACCAGCCGTCCAGCTCTAGAGAGCTTGTGTCTGGGTCTGGGAAAGGCGCTCAGAGTGTCCCAGCTAAATACAAGGTTGGGCAGAGAGGTTAGCGCCCGTGGTGAGCGCACATTCAAAGTGATCTCCACCAACGGGAGAAACGGTCTGAAGTCAACAGGATGAAATTCAATAAGCACCCATGCAAAGCGCTCCACTCAGGAAGCACAATCAGTTACACACATACGACATGGGAAATGACGGCCTAGGAAGGAGTATGGAGGAAAGGGATCTGGGGGGTCACGGTGGACCACAAGCTAAAGATGAGTCAACAGTGTAACGCTGCTGTTGCAAAAAAAGCGAACGTCCTTCTGGGATGTATTGGCAGGAGGGTTGTAAGCAAGACACAAGAACTAATTCTTCTGCTCTACTCCGCGCTGATTAGGCCTCAACTGGAGTATCGTGTCCAGTTCTGGGCACCACATTTCAGGAAAGATGTGGAGAAATTGGAGAAAGTCCCAAGAAGAGCAACAAAAATGATTCAGGTCTAGAAAACATGAGCTGTGAGGGAAGATTGAAAAAAATAAACCAGGTTTGTTTAATCTGGAGAAGAGAAAACGGAGAGGGGACGTGATAACAGTTTTCAAGTTCATAAAAGGTTGTTACAAAGAGGAGGGAGAAAATTCTCATTAACCCTTGAGGACAGGACAAGAAGCAATGGGCTTAAACTGCAGCAAGGGCGGTTTAGGTTGGACATTAGGAAAAACTTCCTAGCTGTCAGGGTGGTTAAGCACTTGGATAAATTGCCCAGGGATGTTGTGGAATCTCCATCAGCACCGCCTGCCTCAGAGATTTACGGGACAATGGACGCCCCTCGGAGAGCCACCCGGATGCGTGGCCAAACACAGCCAGTTCACCCTCAGCCGTGACAGTTGTACATCCGACAACAAACACTTGGTCCAGACCATGGACACTCGGATGGCTTCCCTCCAGGCCGACCCTCTTCATGGGCCACCTCCCAGGAGAATTTCTGGACAAATGCACCACAAAACCAATGATGCACCTGAGCTACATCGATGATATTTTCCTCCTGTGGGCAGCTGGCCCAACCTCCCTCGTCAATTTCCACCACAGCTTCGACAACCATCCCTAGAACACACTAGCATCAACTTCCTGGGCACCACGGTCCTCTTCAACTCTGGAACCCGACAGCCAACCATATACAAGAAACCCACGGATCCCCCCAGCTACCATCACAGAACCACTCACCACCCCAAACACACCAAGGGGTCGGTTATCTACAGCCAGGCACTCCGATACTGCTGAATACGCTCTGAGAAGGAAGTCCGGGATATTCACCTTAACACGCTGAAAACCGCCATCCCCACACAAGGACACTCCACCAGAAAAGTCGATCGCACCATGGAACGGGTGAGCCAAATACCCCGAGGGAACCTGCTTCAATACAGAAATAAAACCTCCCCCGACTGCACACGCCTAGGTAAGAACATAAGCACGACCAGACTAGGTCAGACCAAAGGTCCATCTAGCCTAGTATCCTGTCTGCCGACAGTGGCCAACGCCAGCCAGGTGGCAATTAGAGGCTAGGGACACCATCCCTGCCCATCCTGGCTAATAGCCATGGATGGACCTGTCCTCCATGAACTTATCTAGTTCTTTTTTGAACCCTGTTATACTCTTGGCCTTCACAACATCTTCCGGCAAAGAGTTCCACAGGTTGACTGTGCACTGGGTGAAGAAATACTTCGTTTGTTTTAAACCTGCTGCCTATTAAACTAACACCCCACAACTACAACCCATACTCAATGGGGACCCCATCCTGAGAGAAATCTTTTCTGAACCTCCTCTTCTGGCCTTCCAACAACCCACCAAGCTTTCCAAGCTTAGCAGCAGAAGCAAGCTCCCCACAGACCAGGACCCACCAACTCAAAGCAGCACCAGGCCTGGCCAGAACAACCGATGCAAAACCAGCAGCCATATCTCAACCACTACAGTGATCAACACCTTTCAAGATCCAAGGGTCTTACACATGCCTGTCACAAAACATGGTGTCCTCCATCCAGTGGACCAAATACCCCAGTCACAGCAACGTGGGTGAAGCCAAGCAATCCAATGCTTCACTCAGAAATTGCCTTGGCAAGGAATTGATACCAATGATCTTAAGTGAAGATGGGTAATAGACTAACCTGTCGCAGAAGGACACCCCAACATCACTAGGGTGAGTAAGTTAGAGATGGGCATTTGTATGAATATCCACAGCACCCGTCCGGCCCAGACCGCCACGTAACGGGGAGATCCAGACTATCAGACTCGTCTGCCATGCCAGGGACGGAGTAGGATGCCCATCTGTTTCGCTACCACCAGCTCCCCAAGAAAGGGTGTGAGTCTATCCACAGAACAGTACCAAATAGCAGCGTAATAGTCTATTACTGCAACATTTTACTAGACAGGGCTGTTGCAGCCATGTTGGTCCCAGGATATTTGAGAGACAAGGCGGGTCTGGTCATATCGTTCACCGGACCAGCTTCTGACGGGGAGAAAGACGTACTGCCCAGAGCTCTTCTCCCGGTCCAGGAAAGGCCTAGCAAAGTTTGGAATGGATGCTCCCCGCCTTGCCTTGTGAATGCGGCGGACGGGTTTCCTGGTAGGACTCAGAGGTGGGCTCCGGCGTGATCGCTTTGGGAGAAGGGTTCACCCCCAGGAGACAGGGTGTTTTTCTCCTAGACTAGCCCAACGTGGTATCGGTTCTGTGTTCCTGAGATTGGCCGGTATCGTTTGGTACAGAAGCCCCCCTCCCCCCCCAAAAAAATGTTGTCAGCACCCCAAAACTCTGCATCACCATTGGGCCCCGTATGCTAAGGCTCATAGGCCTCAAATTTGACCATAAAGCCTCAAACGACAGGCCTGGGGAGTCCTTAAGTTACCGTTAAATGACAAGCTAAGTTCCCTCTCTGGGCTACAGTCCCCTCTCCTGTATCACAGCCCCAGGGTACCCCCAGTTCTGAGACATCCCTGCATCCCTCTGCTGTATCACAGCCCCAGGGTATCCCCAGATCTGAGACACCCCTGTGCCCCCCCTACCTTATCACAGCCCCTGGGAACCCCCAGCTCTGAGACACCCCTGCCTGCCCTCTGCTGTATCACAGCCCTCGGGTACCACCAGATCTGAGACACCCCTTTGTCCCCTCTGCTGCATCAGAGCACATGGGTACCCCAATATCTGATACCCCACTGTCATTCTCTGCTGTATCACAGCCCCTGGGAACCCCCAGCTCTGAGACACCCCCATCTCCCTCTGCTGTATCACAGTCCCCAGGTACCCCTAGATCTGAGACACCCCTGTGTCCCCTCTGCTTTATCACAGCCCCCAGGAACCCCCATATCTGAGACACCCTGCCTCTCCTCTGCTGTTTCAAACCCCTGGGTATCCCCAGATCTGAGACACCCCTTGGTCTCCCCAGATGTGAGTGTGATGAAGTGGGGGGGGTTCTTGTTTTTTCTTTGCTTTTCCCATGGTTTACATGCAGACGGGGTGGGACTCAGTTTCCCTGGGTGTTACTGGTTTAACGAGGTGAGGGGAGAGGGAGTTTGTTCTTACAGAGGACCAGAGAGGGCACTTGGGACCCCAGTCAATGGCCTGGAGAATGGATACCCCAGTGACTGGTGACCGGGAGGCCCAGCTCAGGAGTCACAGCCGGTTCTGGCCAGTGGGAGGACAATGGGCTGTGAAGAGAGGACCCCGGTGACCTGACCAGCCGGTTCCAGCCAGAGAGGCCAGAGGACAGAAGAGGGGAGACCAGGCCCAGGTGACCCTGTTTACCTGGATCGAAGACAAAGGACAGAGGCGGGACTTGGGGGAAGTGATATCAGATGCCCAGCTGGGAAGCAGGGGGGTTCTGGGCTGGAGAGGGGGAGCAGGCAGAGCCCACCTTGCTGCAGGGGAGACTGGGACGTGCTGGGCTGAGGGAGGCCAGGCCTGAGGCCCTGAGACTTTCCTGTGCTGGGTTCAACCCTCAATAAACCCTCCTGTTTTACGCTGGCTGAGAGTCGCTCCGAGCTAGAGCAGTGGTCTCCAAACTTTTTTGATCGCGCAACCCTCTCAGTAAAAATATTTGAGCACGGCCCTCCCTGCCGTGCCGGCTCTACCATTTTTGCCAAAGCAAAAAAAAAAAAAAAAGCGCTCTTCCTGCTGCGCACCCCCAAGGATCCTCTTGTGCACCCCCTGGGGTGCACACACCCCACTTTGGAGACCACTGGTCTAGATAACAGGTTGCATTATTCCCTCTGGGAGTGGAGGCCCCGGAGGTCCAGAGCGTGTGGACTCCCTGAGGGGGCCCATGGCAGAGACAGACGTGCTAAGGCTCAGAGAGGTGCGGCTCCAGGAGGTGGAGGGGCTTAACCCCCGAGAGAGAGTGGACCCCCGAGAAGGGCTGTCACACTGAAAGGGGGTTCCCCCCACGGATCGCACGGGGCCACGAGTCAGCACGACTTGGGAGTCCGTGACAATATGAGACACCCCTGCCTCCCCTCTGCTGCATCACAACTCCTAGGAACCCCCAAATCTGAGAAACCCCTGTGTCCACTCTGCTGTATCATAGAGCCCAGGTACCCCCTGATCTCAGACACCCCTGTCTTCCCCTACTGTATCAAAGCCCCTGGTTACCCCCAGATGCAAGACACACCTGTGTCCCCTCTGCTGTATCCCAACCCCAACGTATCCCCAGATGTGAGACACCCCTGCCTCCCCTCTGCTTTATCATAGCACCCGGGTATCCCCAGATGTGAGGCACACCTATGACCCCTGTGCTCTATCACAGCACCTGGTACCCCCAGACCTGGGACACCCCTGCCTCCCCTCTCCTGTATCATAGCCCCCAGGAACCCCCAGGCCTGAGACACCCCTGTCTTCCTGTGTTGTATCACAGCCACTGGGTACCTCTAGATCTGAGACATCCCTGTGTCCTCTCCGCTGTATCACAGCTTCCAGGAACCCCCAGATCTGAGACACCCCTCTCTCCCCTCTGCTGTATCACAGCCCCAGGGACACCCATGAATCCCCTCTGCTGTATCACACTCCTGGGAACCCCGAGATTTGAGACTCCCCTGTGTTCCCTCTGCTGCATCACACCTCCTGGGAACCCCAAGATCTGAGACACCCGTGTCCCCTCCCTGCCCAGTTTGTGACTGTTAGTGAATGTGTGAATCTACAGCAGGGTATTAGTGAAGGGTGTGTGTGTGTGTTCTTGTGTTTGCATGGCTGGGGCAGTGCTGGGGGTCACTAGGTGTGTTTGTGTGTCACTGAGTTTGTGTTACTAAGTTTGTGTCCCTCTCACCCTGTTGTCGGTATTCACCTTCTTCAGGACGTGTGGAGAAGCTGTGAGGGTGAGCGGGAGGGTTATGGAAGTGTGTTACAGTGTGTTCGGGTGTGACTGTGTGTCAGCGTGTGTAGCTGTGAGGGTGTGTTATCGCGTGTGTGAGTCTGTGTTTTTACAGGTGTGTTTTGGACCTCAGCATTTGTGTCTTTATGTCTGGGTGACAATCTGCATGTGTTGGAGTCTATGGGTGTGTGATGGTGTTTCTGGACCACTGTGCCTGTGTTTGTGCATAGCTCATTGTGTTCCTTTGTGTGCGTGTAGTTCCTTGTGCGTCTCTGTGCATTTGTGTGTGTTTGCACGTAGTTCATTGTGTCCGTGTGTGCGTAGTTCATTGTGTCCCTCTGTGTGTGTGTGTGCGTAGTTCATTGTGTCCCCATGTTTGTGTGTCTGTGTGTATTTTGTGTCCCTGTTTGTGTGTAGTTCTTGGTGTCCTTTTGTGTGTGTGTGTGTGTATGTGTAGTTTGTTATGTTCCTGTGTGTGCGCGTGCATAGTTCATTGTGTCCCTGCGTGTGTGTACATATGCGTAGTTCATTGTGTTTGTGTGTGTGTGGTTTGTTGTGTCCCTGTGTGTGTGTAGTTCATGCTGTCCCTGTGTCTGTGTGTGTAGTTCATTGTGTCCCTGTATGTCTCTGTGTGTGTGTGTAGTTCATTGTGTCCCAGTGTGTGTGTGTGTAGTTCATTGTGTCCCCGTGTGTCTCTGCAGCAGGTGTCTGCCATTCACTCTCCATCTGTCTCTTTCATCCACCCTTTGTGTCTCAGCCTCCATGTCTCTCCCCTTCCCTCTCACCCTGCACTCGGTGCCCCCCAGGCCCACCTGACCCAGCGCAGCTCCTGCCTTGCCATGCACCCCATCACCCTCCTCTGGCATCTTCTCACCTCCCTGGCCCCGCCACGACCCTGCGCCTTCAACGCCCGGGCCACTGCATGCCCCCACCGCAGGGGGGTCCTAGCCCAGCCATGGCTGTGACACAGGCACTTCAGCTATCCCACAATGCACAGCCACCCATTGGCCACTTACCCATAATCCTCTGCTCCCCTTGCTCCCACAATGCCCCTGCGTTCGCCAATTACCCATAAGCCATTGCTCCTGATTCCTGACAGAGCCACTAAGAAAGCGGAGATCCCAGAATGACCTCTGATTGGTCAATTACCCACAATCCCCTGCTCCAGGCAGAGTGGCTATGGGGCAGGCAGTCCCAGAATGCCCCTGGCAGGGGCAATTACCCACAATCCCCTGCTCCAGGCAGTGTGGCTATGGGGCAGGCAGTCCCAGAATGCCCCCGACAGGGGCAATTACCCACAATCCCCGGCTCCTGACAGCATGGCTATGGGGCAATTACCCACAATCCCCTGCTCCTGGCAACATGGCTATGGGACAGGCGTTCTCAGATGCCCCCGGCAGGGGCAATTACCCACAATCCCCTGTTCCTGGCCAGTAGAGGGGGGGTCTGGTTGAGGGGAGGTCCCCCCCAGCCTAGCTGCTCCGGACACCCCATGGCTAACCCAGCATAGGGAGCCCTGCTTGTGCCAGTGAAAGGGGGCCCAACCCAGCAGTGCCCGGCTGCCACACCCTGGAAACCAGGCAGGGTGTGGGGCCCCGAGCCAGTCGCCCTATCACGGGCTGCAAAAGCACAGGGGGCTGGTCCTAGCTGTGTGTGACATGCCCGTACCCGCACCGCTGCGCAGCTCCCCGTGGGTTCTCCACACCCAGACGGGTTCCCTGGGGCGGCTACCTCGGGAAAGAGACGGGCCTGGGAAAACCTGGGCGGGTGGTGACCCTCACCCCTGCTCCCCTGTCAGAGCCGGGGAGAGAACCCAGGAGTCCTGGCTCCCAGCCCCCCTCACTCTAACCATTAGACCGCACTCCCCTCCCAGACCTGAATTGTGGGGGGGAGGGAGAACCCAGGGATCCTGAGTCTCAGTGCCCCCCACCTCTAACCACTAGACCCCACTCCCCTTCCAGAGCCAGGGATAGAACCCAGGATTCCTGAGATGGAACAACTCCTTGGCCAGGTTGTTCTGTGTGGGTCCCCACTGACCCCCCACCCCACCCTGCACCCAGCAGTGGGGGGTGTTCCCTGGGGCCTGCTGATCCCTCAGGATCAGGCCCTGCCATGAACTCCCCCCCCCCCCCCTTCATCCGACAGCTTCCTGGAGCCCAAAGGATCCAGGCAGCCTGTGCTGTTTCCATGGCGACAGCTCCATGGAAACTGCAGGCCCATCCCCCACCTCATCTCTTCCCCCCCCCCATCCCCCTTCCCCTTCGGAGAGCGGGGGCAGGGGGGTACACACCCCAGACCTGCCAACGCCCCCACTGGAGCTAATGGGCTTTCACAGGGCCCCGGGGGGTGGCGGGACAGCAGCAGGGCCCATCAGCCCCACACGCAGGGGTCAGAGCCAGCTCCTGAGCCCCACACGTCTGTCTGCCCATCCCCCGTCCCCACACCTCTGTCTGCCCATCCCCCGTCCTCACACCTCTGTCTGCCCATCCCCACACGTCTGCCTGTCCGTCCTCCGTCCCCACACCTGTCTGCCCATCCCCACACGTCTGCCTGTCCGTCCTCTGTCCCCACACCTCTGTCTGCCCATCCCCACACCTCTGTCTGTCCATCCATCCATCCCTGTGTTTGTTTCTCTATTCATCCATCCCCCCACCTACCCCCCCCACATCTGTCTGTCTGTCCATCCATCCATTCAGCCATCCATCCCCACCCCCCTCCATCCACCTCTCTGTCTAGCCCATGCCCCACACCGGGAGCGATTCCACCCCCCCACAGGGAGCTCACACCCGACGTGTGCACCATCCCTGGCCCAACTGTCTGGGCGTTAACCAGTCAGCTGCCGGGGGGCAAACACCCATTGACAGCAACAGCGGGACTAGTCCCTGAAGGAGAATTTAAGGAGGCTGCCGACTTCCAATGCCCGAAGTACATACACACCTGCACACTCCCATGCCCTGCCTCGCACAACCATTCACGCGCACACATCTGCACGCACACGCCTGTACACTCACCCACGGGCCCACACAGTCGTTCCCCAGCACTCACGGGTGCCCTAATGGACCACATGCAGCCCTCACGCCTGTACAACTGTTGACACACACGCACGCACAGACACTCCGCTGTGCACAACCGCTGACGCACGCACACACGGCTGCTCAGCCGTGCAGTCCTGGACACATGGACACTCCGCCGTGCACAATCACGGACACACGCACACTCTGCCGTGGACCCCGGTCCCAATCTACGACAAGGACTCTGCAACCGACAGTAAGGCGATCACAGGGGAGGCGGGACGACTGTACTCCTCCATCGGCCGTACACTTCAGCCCTGTATCTCGCCACCTAAACTTATAAGTGGTGCATAAAGCCACCCATGGCCTACATCTTGGCAGCAGCAGGCCAAAGGCTAACAGTTCCCTAAACCGGCCAGAGACATTCTTTGTTTGCACATCCTCGGACAGAGATCCCACGTATGGCTTAGCTCGTGTAGCCTATTGTACCGATTCCGCGGCTAAACAACAACCGGCCTACCCGTGTGCTTGGCTTTGTGTTCCCTTCGGGCCTCCTGGAACATGTGTCAGCTCGTACGCGACGGCCGGGTTACCGCTAGCTAAAGGAACTGGTTGACAGCTCAGCGTGCGTGTGTGTGTGAACCCATCTAAGGCTTGTTACCGGGAGACTCACTCACCCTAACAACCCAGGGGGGCTGTCGCCACCGAAAACAGGCCAAAGAAAACCCCAGCGAGCGAGCATCCCAGGATCCTTTGCAGTTAAGCTAACTTTAAGGGGAGCGGCATTTTACTGAGCCTTGTGCAGATTTCACCATGGCGGCAAGCGATGTTATAATGCTAGAACGTGACTGGTAACAGCTCCCCTAAAAGGGGGCTAAACATTGAGGTGTTGAGGCCGTTGGACACAAGGCAACGGAGAATGTCGAAATTAATCAAAGAGGCTGCACCAACAGAAGGAAATAGATCAGGCCTGGAACGATACCAAAGAGGAACGAGGATATAATTACCCTCAGCCGGGCCGCAGGCTGGCAGAGAACGACCATCGTCCAGGACTGTCGGTGCACCTGTCTTTGCCCACTGGCAATCAACACATCCAATCCAGGCGGATTTATCGAACAAATCCCACCTCTAAGCCCAGAGAAATGCCCAGTTATCAATGAATTGGTTATTGATTATCGGCAAGTGACCGATCATCGATGAGTCGCTCTTAACGGTCGTTGACACACAACACACGTGCAAGGGCGCACGCCCAGCCACCGGTGCACATTTCTAGGCATGTACACACGGCACCTGTTTCCTTAAAGAGGAATAAACATGTCAAAAGCCCGGAAGATGCGGCAACGAGGTTTTTTTGTTTTTTTTTTTTTAAATGGCTCATCAGCTTCGTATGCTCCAGCCAGGAAAATACCAAAGAAGTCATCTTGCATCAGTTTGACTCAGGGTATGTAAGAGAGAGAGCGAGAGCGCATTAGATGGTGTGTGTGCGTTTGTGTCTGTGTGACAGAAAATGCCAATAGATCCTGCCCGGTATCTTTGCTGGAGGTCTTAAGCCGAGAATTACGAAGAGAAAAGCTGGATATATTCAGATGCTTTGGATTCGTATTAAAAATAACCACAACACATACACGCAATATGGGACAGACACACACACCACTTCAGCAATGTATACACAAATTGTCTCACACGCACACACAAAGCGGAAACCACACACAACACCCCCACAAAGCACAGCTGCTGTGTGTCTCACACGCTGACACAAACTGGAGTGCACACATGGCCACCAGCCATGACACACACGCCCCAATAGTCATCACAAGCACAACACATGCATACACACGCACACCAAGTCATGCACACAAAAACCAACAGCAGCAGCACATGCACACCACCCCAAACCTTGACACACAATCAACACAAGCTTTCCTTGCACACAAGCACAGACAAACCAAAAGCAGTACACACACACACACAGAGTTAACACAAACCTTGACATACCCCCAACTCACACACACTATCAACAATAGCAGCACATACAATCAACACAAAGATTGACACACAACTGAATCCTCTCTCACACACACACTCAGCACAAACCATGACACACTACTATCACACATACACACAATCAACACATCCCTTGACACAATCCCAACTCTCACACACAACCAATACAAACCTTTACAAACACAACCAGCACAGACTGACACACAACTGGACTCTCTCACCCACATTCAGCACAACCTTTGACACAACCAAACACACACACAGACTCAACCCAACCCCCAGTTCACACATACAATCAGCACAAACCTTGACACACAGGCACACATGCTGTCTCTCACACACACACCCAACACAACCCTCAACAGCCACCCACCAACTCTCTCTCACACAACCCCTGACACACACAACTCACACACGTGCACAATCCTCGACACACAGCCCAACTCGCTCACACACACTCAACACAACCCTTGACACCTTCCCCCCACCAACTCTCACACAATCAGCACAAACCATGATGCACATACTGGCATTAGCGCATACACACACACACACAACCCAGCGTCCAGGCCAGCCTGCAATCAACAAGACACTCACACAAACGCAAGGCACCCATCCCGTGTGACACCCATCTCTTAGTGTACCCCCCTCTGCCGGAGGGGGGTACCCAAGAACTTAGCCCATGAAGGCATCAGCTGCTCTGAGGACACACACACACACACACACTTACAGCTTCCCTCTGTGCTTAATTTGTAATGAAAGAGGTGCCAGGGCTAGGAACTGCAAGCCCAGAGGTGCCGGGGCTCAGCCCTGACCCAAGTTAAGCATTGCCCACCATCCCTCCCCTCTGCAGCGGCTCATGCCCCCCCCCCCCGAACGCGCCCATCCACACCCGGCTTCCCTTGAGGAAGGCGCCCAAGTGGGGGCCACACCGTAACTGGCACAGGTGGCAAATGGGGTGGAGTGGTGCCTTGGCACGGGGGCTCGCTCTTACCTCGATCCGCCGGTAGAAAAAAAGCTCCCGTTTACAAAACCCCAAGTGCCTTTACTTCTGCTTGGAAAAAAATCGCAGCTGCGGATGCAAAAAAGATTTAAAAAAAAATGGAGGAGGGGGGGATGAAAGAGCCGGTGCCCAGCACCCCCAATTCGTGCCCGGCGCCCCCTCGTCTAGCCCCGGCTTGGACAGAGGCCAGTGCCTCACCCCTCCCACCCCTCTTTTTCCCTACAAAAAAAAATCTTTCCGCACTTTCTATTAACCCCCCCCCCCAAAATTCTTGGCTGGGGAGGGGAAGCCAGCGGGTGAATTAGACAGTCTGCTGGGGCTATGCCATTGGCTGGCCAGCCTTGGGATGGGGAGGGGGGAGAGGATTTCCATTGGTGGAGGCTGCCCAATGGGTGGGTAATTACAACCCCCCCCCCCCGAGCTCTTTTTTCCCAATCCCTGGAAATCCCCCCCTCTGCTCTGCTCTCTGCTCCCCCCACCCTGGGAAGCGGGTGTGTGTGGGGGGAAAGGTTTCATTAACAAAAAGGGTGAACTCCCAGCTTCTGATTGGCTGAGGAGCAGGATGCAGGAGCACCTGATTGGCTGAAGTGGGTTGTCCGTCTCCATCCTTTTTGCAGCGTTCGGTTGGGAAGGGGAGGCTGGGGGGCTGGTGGCTGGTTTAGCTTAAAGGGGTGGGGTGGATTGGGGGGAGGGGGAAGAGAGAGAAGGAGACTCTGAGGGGGTGTCAATAGATTGAGAGAGAAGCAAGCAAGTAAATGGGGGTGAAGAGACAGCAAGCAAGCCGCCCATGACCCTGTAACTTTTGGGGTGTCTCACTAACTCCCCTCCCAAGGCCCCCATGGGACGCCTCATCCACAGGGATGGCTCCTCCTCACAAATTAACCCTGGGCCCACGATTAAAGAAAAAGAAGCTGAGTCGCAGAGTGCAGAGAAGGGGCTAGACAGACCCCCTGAGCCGCAGCCGAGTGGAAAGGCGGGACAAGCGTGGTGGGGAGGGGGCTGGAACTCGGGGGAGCTTGTCAAACTCACGCCCTAGCTATTTTGGGGAGATGTTGAGTTTGGCCGACGAAGGCATGACATTTTGATGAAAAAAAAACCCCTAAAAACCCTAGACTGCTAGAAAATGATCCTGGCCCATGCTCCGTGGACTAAAAACTGGCTAACTGATAGATCTCAGAATATAGCTGCAAATAGGGAATTGTCATGCAGTGGGTCTGTTTCCCGAGGTGGGGGGTCCCTCGGGGCTCAGTCCTGGGCCCTCTGCTGTTCAACATTTTTATCAACGGCCTGGAAGAAAACGTACGCTCACCACAGATGAGTTTTGTACGACGACTGGGGGAAGTAACCAATGCAGCGGGTGGGTCGGCGATTCAGAGCAACCGGGCGCAAGCAAACAATGGGCGTTTTAATACAGGAAAAGGCCAACACGTCCACCTAGGAGCAAAGGACGTCGGCCACGCTTACAGGCTGGGGGACTCTCTCCTGGGCAGGAGCGACTCTGAGAAACGTTGGGACACCAATCAGCTGACCCTGAGCTCCCCGGGCAATGCTGAGGCCGGAGGGCTAACATGATCCTGGGATGCGCAAACAGGGGCATCTCGAGTCAGTGCAGAGAGGCTATTGGGCCTCTGGATTTAGCCCGGATGTGCCCAGTTCTGGCGCCAACCGTGCAAGAAAGACGGCGATAAATTGGAGCAGGTTCACAGAAGAGCTATGAGAACGACTGGAGCAATGGACTTCAGGAGCCCAAGCTAGAAAAGGTTAAGGGGTGACTCGATCTCAGTCTTCACGGGGAACAAATAGTGAATAATGGGCTCTTCGTTTAGCAGAATCGGAGTTGAAGCTAGGCCAACTCTGCCTGGAAATCAGGTGCAAATTTTGAGTCATGCAAGTAATTCACCATGGGGACACTTTCCCAAGGACTGCGGTGGATTCTCCAGCCCCGGCCATTTTTAAATCAAGATTGGCTGCTTTTCTAACCGCTCTGCGCTGGGAATTATTCAGGGCTGATCTCTGGTGTGGACAATCCAGGGGGTCAGACGGGATAGTCACAAGGGGTCCCTTGTGAAGAAGAAACTGAGGCACAGAGAAAGGAAGGAACTTGCCCAAGGTCACCCAAAGGAGAAGTGAGAATAAAATCCAATGTCCGGAGTGGCAGCCCAGGGCTCTTCCCGCTAGCCCACACTGCCTGTAGCCCAAGAAGAACCCGACTTCTTAGGTGCACCCCAGAGGTGGACGCATTTACGGCACAATTTTGACAGCAAAAGAAACACCATGGAAACACGAAAAAGGACTTGAATGGGGATCCCCAGCAGGCCACCGAGTCCCCCAGGAGTTCTTCCTGCTAGCAGGATAACAACCTACTATTGCTACCCGCACACAGAGCCGGTCCTTGCCCTGTTTTCAGGGCTGGAGACCCCAGGTCCAAATTCCCCAGGGCCGTGAGATGCTGTAGCCAGAGGGGCTGAGGATAGAAAGGGATTGGAGGGCAAGCTGGAGAGGGGGTGGGAAATCAGAACTGGGGGGGCACTAGGGGTTCAAGAAAGGTGGGATCTAGATCTCAGCTCCAGCCAGGCCCCTTACACCCCCTGCAGCCCCCCACAACTCATACCAGGCCCCTTCCCTGCCCCAACGGGCCCTTGTTCACCTCCCACACGGCCAGCTGGGAGGCACGGACCCCCTTCTATTACTGAGCCCAGCTATGCAGCATCTCCCCACCTC
Organism: Mauremys mutica; assembly: GCF_020497125.1. Taxonomy (NCBI): domain Eukaryota; kingdom Metazoa; phylum Chordata; order Testudines; family Geoemydidae; genus Mauremys; species Mauremys mutica. The sequence goes on along the minus strand of NC_059086.1, from coordinate 31,944,772 downwards.
TCCCCCAGCTGCTCCCTGTCCTCGCCTCTCTACCCATCCCCAGGCCTGGCACCGGCGCCTCTGGGTTTGCTTCACTCCCAGCTGGCACCGGGCATCTGGCTGTGTCGGCGTTTGGAAACGGGACATACTGCTGGCTTGCCCGGTGAGGTGACAGCATCCGGGGGTGGGGGATGGAGGGATGCACTCCCTAGCCCCAGGCTGGGGAAGACAGGGTGCTGGGGGGGACAGGATCTGGTTCCCCCCCAATCCAGCAGCCCCCCCCCAATGCCAGCACTGACCCAGGCTTCCCTCCATGTAGCTCTGCAGGCCGCTGTGCCCGCCAGGCCTGGATAACCTTTACAGCCCAGCCTGCGCCGCCCGCGCCAGCCCCTGAGGCTGCATTGGCATAAGCAGGCCAGGGGACGCACTTCATGCCAGCGACACTGTTAACCCTCTGAGAGATCAGCTTCACCAGGGCAACGGAACTGGATTCCCCATGGGTGGGAATGCACAGCAGGCTGGTTAGTCTGCATTAGAAGCTCCTGCTTAATTCGGTTCAGGATTTGTCTACATGGGGACACTTGGGAAGGTTAATCCGGATCAACTCCATCTCTGCATTCAAAGTGGATTTGTTAAACCTTATTAAGCTCCTGCATGAATGTGCCCACTCCAAACTCAGGTGCCCTGATTTCGCTTTAGTTTCATGCAGTGAAACTGAACTAAACCTGTCCCCACAGGGTAAAATGCGGTTTAACTCATCCACTTTCAGAATTAATTTGGATTAACTGTCCTGAGGGACTCCCTTATAGACAAACTATTAACCCTTTATCACCTTTTTAAATGACTTAGTTGAGCCATTTTAAATCCATGGGCGGATGCATGTTCAGAATTAAAATGTCCTGAATCTGATTTAGTTTAATTCACTTTCAAAGGGAAGTGAAAAGAGGTGGCTGCAATGTGGTGCCAGGCAAGGGGTCCCTCTATAACCAGGCCAATGCCCCACCCCAGGGGTGGTGTCCCGGCCCCAGGCGAGGGGACCTTGTATATCCAGCCCCCACACCCAACCCCAGAGGGGCCATGTCCCGGCCCTGGACAAGGGGTCCCCATATACCCATCCCCGTGCCCCACCCCAGAGGGGCTGCATCCAGGTGGTGGGGTGCCTGGGCTGCTCTTTGAGGCTGGGATGCTGGGGGGGGGGGGGAGAAGGAGGAGAGGCTGTTGCTGGAATCAGCAAAATGTGGCAATTTGCTCAATTAACCGATGTTCCCGGCGTGGAACATAATCCCGTTGCCATGGAGACAGCAGCGCCACGGTAACCGCCTGGGTCTTTGTTCCAGGCCTGCCCCTGTTGGAGGCTGGAACTAAGAGCAATAGGCGTGGGGGGGGGACGCTGGGGGGGGGTTGAGCACGGCTGCCCCCCCCCCGAGAGGGGAACGTGGGAGGGGGGTTGGAGGGGTGGGAACTGGGGGCTGATGGGGTGAGGGAAACACTGTCTGGGAACAGAAGCGCGCTAGGACTGTGGGGCCGCAGGTTGCTGGGGGGCACGAGGCTTCGAGGGTCGCTCGACAGCAGAGAGATGAACAAGCAAAAGCACACGCCCGCCCGGAGGGGGCAGCACAACTGACACCCCCACAGACACCAGCAGGGGGCAGCACTTCACACACACAGTGCCAGCTGATCGCTGTACTGAAGGGTTTATTCCAGCCCTGCCCTGCCTCCAAGTGCTGGGGTCGGGGAGTGGGGGGCGGGGGGGAGAGTCTGGGGGCCGCAGGGTTAGCTGAAGCCGGGGCTCTGTCCCGGGAACAGGGAGAGGAGGCCACTGTCCGGGGCCGGGTCCTTAATGAGCTTCTGGATCTGGAAAGATAGAACAGAGCATGAGATGACAGACTGACGGATGGGCCCCACGCCCCACCTTGGCTCTGGGGCTGCCGGCTCCCGCCTGGCCCCAGGGCAGGGACTGGCTGGCTCAAGGGGGCAGGGAATGGGGCATGGGGCCTGTCCCCTCTAGAGGACGCTGGCTGCCATCCAGCCCCAGGGCAGGGACTAGCTGGGCGGCAGGTTGGGGGGCGGGGTACCTGTCGGAAGCGGGGGTGGGCGGCGTCTCTGACCAGCTGCAGGATCAGCCCCTCGCTGGTGGTGATGAAGGCACCGCTCTGCCGCAGGCGGGACAGGGCTGCCAGCCGGTCCACTTGGCTGGGGAAGAGAGACATCAAGGTGGCCATGGGTGGGGGACAGGGATCCCCCTGCCCTCCAGTGCCCCCCCACAGCCACACTGCCCCCCCACCCCTCTGTTGGGAACCCCTCCCAGCCAAGGTCCCCCACAACTCCCCCCAGTCCTGCCTGCTGGGAACCCCTCCCCACACCCTCAGTTCCTGTCCCAGCCAGGACCCCTGTCTGCCCCCATCCCAGCCCCACAGCCTGACCTTCTGGAGGAGCACGCGTCAGCCACCACGTGAACATCCAGCCCCCGCTCCAGGGCATCGAGTGCTGTGCTCTGGGGAGAGAGAGATGGGTCAGAGCCCTGGGCCAGGCCAGCTCGGACCCCGCCTCCCCTTCCCCATCACAGCTATGGCCCAGCCAGCCTGGACCCCCCACCCTCACAACCCTGGCCCAGCCAGCCTGGCCCCGCCGTCCCCATCACAGCCATGGCCCAGCCAGCCTTGTACCCCCCCTCCCCTCTCCTCCCCCATCACAACCCTGGCCCAGCCAGCCTTGCACCCCCAACACCAGGCACTGACCCAGACTCCTGGGTCCCATCCCCAGTGGGTTGCTTCCCTCAAGGGCACTGACCCAAACTCCTGGCTCCCCTCCCAACCCCCCCCCGCCCCCGGGTACCATGATGCAGGCCTGGGTCTCAATGCCGCACAGGAGCACAGAGCGCAGGTGGGGCAGTGCCCCCAACTCCTGCTCCACCTCCGGGACCAGCATGCTGAAGCAGGTTTTGGGGAACTTCCTCAGCCCCTCGGCCCCCAGCTCGGGCACCGTAGGGCCCAGCCCCTGGGGGTACTGCTCCGTCACCACCACCGGGATCTCCAGCAGCTGCGCCACCTGGGGAGTGCGGGGGGGGGCTGGTTAGAGTGTGGGGGGCTGGAAGCCAGGGTTCCTGGGTTCACTCCCTGGCTCTGGGAGGGGAGTCCGGTCTAGCGGTTAGAGATAAGCTCCATGGGGCAGGTCCCAACACCTCCTAGACCCACCCCCCGGGGCAGGTCCTGACCGGGGCAGGATAAAATGAAACAACATGGAATTCCCACCAACCCTCCCCTAACTGTTATAAAGAATAGAAAGTATTTCACAGGGTGCGAATTACCATCAATCCTCCACGGTTAGGCCGCCATCCAGTGGCCAGCGTCTGCAACTGCAGCTGCCTAATAGTCCTGGCCCTTTCTGTCCTGTTTTCAGCAGACACCCGGAACGCGCAACCTGCCCCCACCCCCGGGGACATGAGCTGTCTCCTTGAGCCTCCCGGACATCACATTTCCAAGGGCTGGTTATTCAGGGCCCCCTCACCCGGTGCTGAGATGCAGCCACCCCTGGGGTGGGATGTGGCAACTTTCTGACAGCTGCATAAAACAATGGGCCAATGGGACAGCATCCCTTAGTTGTGCACTGGGGCCAGCCCTGACTGCCAGGGTCCCGCACCCTCTTCTGAAGCCCCCCAAAGCCCAGCACCGCCTCAGGGCATTTCACCTGCAACATGCGCGCTGCCACGGCCACAATCTGGGGGAAGTGGGCTATGTTGGGCCGGAACTTCTCCTGCATGTCACACAGGAAGAGGATGCTGGTTTTGGGAACCACCTTCCCGAGCCGGGCCAGAGCCATCTCTGCCCCTGCAGCCAGAAGAGGAGAGGATGGGACCAGATGGGGAGCTGATGCCCCCTGAACGGGAAAGGCCCCGGGCCCCATTCCCCGACCCCCTGAGCCAGCCAGTCCTGCCCTGGGGCCAGGTGGGAGCCGGCGCCCCCTAGAGGGGACAGGCCCCACGCCCCCGCCCCCCCGGGACTCTGATCTCTTTGGGCTCAGCAGCTCTGCGGTTCCGGGGCCGGGGCCGGAGCCGGGCTGGTGAGTCAGTAAGAGAATTGCTTGTGCTCCGGTTAAGCGGGGGGGGGGCAGCCTGAGCCCCCCCAGCCCGCCTGGCCCGTGGGGCGCCCCTGGCTGCCCTGCCCTGCGCCCCGGTTACCCGGCGTCCCCTGACCAGCCCATGCCCCGCGGGGTGGGTCCCTGGGCAGCTCTGCCCGCCAGCTGCCAACCCCTCCCCCCCGCCTGGGGCTGCCTGACCCCCAGCCCCCTTTATCCCCCGCACCCTCTGCCCCACTCACCTCTACGCTTCCCCTAGAACACCCCCGCCCCAGCCAATCAGCACATGCTTCCCAGGGCCCCTAATCTCTAAACCCGCCCTCGACCAATCAGAGACGCCCAAGCAGGGTTGGCCACGCCCCTAACACCTCCCTCCCCCCCGACTCCCAACCAATGGGAGCGCGCTGAGAGCTGTCCCGGCTGGCCTGACGGAACGTGCCAAAGACCACCACCCCCTCCAGCCCCTCCACCCAATCAGGGAAGGGAAGGGAGATGATGTACACAGAGGCTGGCCTGACAAAACGCTCCAAAGACCACGCCCCTTCCCTTTGCCCCCCAATCAGAAAGGAGAGGGAGGGAACGACGTAAAAATAAGACGCGCCCCGAGGAAGGCTTCAAAGACCACGCCCCCGTGAGCTCCCATCCAATCACGGAGGGGAGAGAGGAAGGAGGGCGGGTACAACGTTCCAAAGACTATGCCCCACCCAATCAGGGAGTGGATGACGTAGGAGGTGGCCTCTGAAGGTGTGGGTCGGGGGCAGGGGGTTGGGGTTCCCCAATGAGTGGGTGATGTTAGGGGCGTGGGGCAGCTCCATGGAGGTATCCCAAGGGGCCCCCCAGCACCTGTCACTTTTAGGGAGGTGGGGGGGTGCCTCCATTCTCAGCTGCCTGCACCCCTTGATTTTGGGGAGCCCCATCAAAACTGAACTTCTGGGCTGCCGCCCCTAGAGTCCCTACGTGACTATCCCTGGCTGTGGGACCGCGGGGGCACGGGTGCTGGGACCCCCCTTCCCAAGCCCCCCATGGTCAAGTGCAGCTGGGGAAACTGAGGCAGGCTGGGGGCAGAGCTGGGCACAGATCCCAGCCCGCTGGGGTCCCTGCGCTGTCCCACACACCCAATAAGCCGCCTGAACCAGGTTTGAGAGCCCGAGTGGATGGGGGGCAGGGGATCAATTTGGCAGCCCGGAACCACAGGAGCTGGAGGGAAGGTACCCCTGGAGCTGGGCTGGGGGGTACGGAGGTGTTGGGAAAAGCTAGGCAGTGGTGCCAAGTGGGTAAATCACCACCCAGCAGACCCGGGGCTTATTCCCAGCTGTGCCATTGGCCTGCCGGCGAACCCCCTCCCTGCACCTCAGTTTCCCCATCTGTGAAAGAGACAAGGAGCAACGCTTGGGGGTGAAGAGTGGGAGATTTTGGACCTTTTTCTCAGGCAAAAATCCCAAAAGCTCAGCGGAGGGGGCAGAACCAGTTCTTGGGGCTCCCCCCAGGCATGATTTTGGTATGAGAAGGGGGTGTGAAGCGGTGACCCTGGCCCGGAAAAATGGTCACGGTAGGCGAGGAAGGTGTTAACCCAACCCAGCGGCCTTTTGTGCTCGGAAAAGCATTTGGTTGAACCACCCCCTGCCCCGCCCCATGGCTCAGCACACAGGGACCCCCTTTGTGGGGGGCTGGGGAAGAGCCAGGGATTGTGTTAGCACCGGGGGCCCCCCGCCTATCCCTCTTTCAGCCTACCACCCCCCCCCACCTCCCGCACCAGGGAGCTCCCCCCACCCTAAGGCCAGATTGGCAGGGAAAAGCTCCATGCCCTGTTCCCCACCCCCCTGAGCCAGCCAGTCCTTCCCATTCCCCCACCGTCCGGGGCTGGAAGGGAGCCAGTGCCGTCCCCGCCCCCTGTGCCCCATTCCCTGATCCAGGCAGACCCCTGCCCTTGGGCCAGATGGGAGCCCCCCAACCCCACTGCCGCATACCACCCCAATGACATTTTAGCCCAGAAAAATAAAGCTTTATTAGAAATTGTCCCATAGAAAGATCCCCAGATGCTGCCGGGGGCACCGCGGCTCAGACACACAGACAGACGGGACAGAGCCCAACCCTGAGCGTGTAGCAGCAATGGGGCGCCCCATGCCTGCGCCCCCCATGAGGCAGAGAAGCCCTGAGGGGTTGGGGGCAGCTGGCATAACCCCAGTCAGGAGCTGTGTTGGGGGAACTTAGTGCAAGGAGGGCAGGGAGGAAGCCCGCATAGCCTGCCCCCCGTGTGTCCCCGGTGGGGGGGGTACAGGGAGACCCCCCCACCCCACCCCAACGCTTAAGGTCAGAATGGATTTCATTGGGCGGTTTCAGGGGCAGAGGATCCAATGCCCCCGTGTACAGAAGGGAAACTGAGGCACAGAGCCAGAGATCGAACCCAAGGGCCCTGAGACTCCACCCTTCCCCACCCGCTTTGCATGTAAAAAGACAAAAGAGGGAGGGGCTCTGAGATGTGGGCGAAGCCTGCCAGGGAGGGCGGAGTCAGTGCAGCCAGAGGGGAGGGGCCCTGAGAAGTGGAAGGGTCCTGAACGGGAGGGCGGAGCTTGTAAACAATATTTCTGAAGGCAGCTGCCATCTATACTCCTGAGTGACAGTGGCCCCGCCCCCTTTTAAAGGCACAGATGCGCTACGGGAGCCAGGCTCGGAGGTGGGCCCCCCCTGCTGTGAGGGAGGGCCGGGAGGTGGGACAGATAGAGCTGTGATGGGGGGATAAAGGCATGAGGGGAGGGGTGGGGGGAGAGGGAGGAGGGGCTGGTCTGGCAGGGTGCAGGGCAAGGGGGGGAGGGGGTTGGGCAAGAGGGCAGGGCCAGGGGTTCTGGTGAGGTGGGGGCAGGGAACTGGAGGGGGGGTTCTGTCAGAGCGGGTCTCAGACTAGCCGTGAACTGTGGACAGGGCAGCAGCTGCACAGGGACATGGGGAAGATCCAGTAGATGAGTGGGGAGGGGGGCTGTAGGGAGACAGACCAATCCCCGCCCCCCCCCCCACTGAGAACACCAGCAACTCGGGTGATGGCCTCATCCTCACCCTGGGCAGCAGGGGGTTAACTCAGCCCCCCCACACCCCCACCATCAGGAGCTGGAAGGATCCACCCCCCCAGGACTGGAGCTGGTATCTGGGTGTGATGGGGGGGGGACACGGTGGCTCACAGGGCAGGCCGGGCCCAGCATCTGCACCCATCACCCCGGCCTCAGGCCCGGACCTGCCACACAATGAGGTGGCTGCGCTCCGAGCGGCGCAGACGGGGATTGGGCACCAAGAGGTCCCCAAATTGATCGTCCGTGTCGTCTCCTGCGAAGGGAGAGAGAGAGAGAAAAAAAGAGTCACAGCAGCCTCAGGGGCGCCCCACAACCAAAGTGGAGCGTGACCACATCTGGGGTTTGGAGTGGGGGCTGGGTATACGGGGACCCCTCACCCGGCGCTGGGATGCAGACACCTCTGGGGTGGGGTGTGGGGGCTGTTTATGTGGAGACCCCTGATCTGACGGTGGGATGCAGCCCCTCCTCGGGTGGGGCACTGGGATGCGGCCACCTCTGGGGTGAGGTGGGGGCTGTTTATACAGGGACCCCTCACCCAGCACTGGGATGCAGCCCCTCTGGGGTGGGGCGGGGGCTGGGTATCTGGAGACCCCCGCAGAAGCGCCATTTCCCACCCCCACGAGACACGTACCGATCCGGAGGTTGATATACCCCTCTCCTCCACTCAGCACCAAAGCCGTGGGCTGCTTCTGCCCAGCTCCCTCCTCACGTCTCTCATTGCTCCCAGCCAGCGAAGGGTTAAGGCAGCCTGGGGCAGAGGAAGACAGGCTATTACCCCAGCACCCTCCTCAAGGGAGCGCTCCGGGGTTGCAGCTGAGCAAGGAGAGAACCCAGGAGTCCTGGCTCCCAGCCCCCCCCCCACCTCCACTAGACCCACTCCCCTCCCAGAGCCAGAGAGAGAACCCAGGAGTCCTGGCTCTCAGACACCCACCTCCACTAGACCCACTCCCCTCCCAGAGGCAGGGCAGAACCCAGGCATCCTGGCGGGTACCTGGGACGCAGACGAAGAACCGGACGGCATCACGGTGCCCGTGGTAGGAAGCCTGGGCACTCTCCATCGCACAGTAGGGGGTGCTGGCGGACGACGGGCCAGGCTGGGACCCCGCGGCCGGGGAGGCCTCTGAGCGCCCTGAGAACTCTGAAGAAGGCAGGAGAGACGGGGAGGGTCAGAGCTTTGGGGGTGTGGCCTGCAGAGACCCTGCCCCCAGCAGGCTAGCTGGGGACCCTCTGCCCCCCCGCCCTCAGTAGGGCAGGATGCTGGCCCCTCGCCCATGGGATCCCAGAGAAACACACACCCGCGCACCTCTCCCCCCTGCACACCAGCAGGGCTGGGCTGGCCGTGGGATCTGACCCATGCCAAGGGGACCCCCTTGCCCCCCCCCAGCACCCCAACTCACCCGGAGCAAAGGGCACGGTCAAGACAGTGCCACTGGCCGTGCCGATCCACAGCCGCTGGGAGAAGCAGCCCAGGGCCGAGACGTGCAGGGAGAAACCCAGAGTGTTCTGGCCTAGAGAGAAACACGGGGGATGATGAGACCCCACCCTGAGCCAGCCAGTGCCTGCCCTGGGGCCGGATGGGAGCCAGTGCCCCCTAGAGGGGAAAGGCCCCGTGCCCCATTCCCTGCCCCCCTGAGCCAGCCAGTCCCTGCCCTGGGGTTGGATGGGAGCCAGCGCCCCTGTCATGAACATACATCGTAGGCCTTGGCTACACTGGAGAGTTGCAGCGCTGGTAGTGGCTTTACAGCGCTGCAATTTACTCCCCGTCCACACTGGCAAGGCACATACAGCGCTGTATCTCCCTGGCTACAGCGCTGATTGTACTCCACCTCGACGAGAGGAATAAAGAGAACAGCGCTGGTGCTGCAGCGCTGGGGCGCCAGTGTAAACAGGGATTAATCTTACTACGCTGTAACTGACCTCCAGAACCTTCCCATAATGCTTTTAAGTAAAGATAACTCTCTTTGTTTTGTTGTGAACTCGGGGCTCCCGGAGCTGCTTATCTAAAAAACAAAACACAGCTCCTGTTTGCTGTGAATGAGGCAGGCAGGGGGATAAATGTCCACAGCTAGTGTTTGCTTGAGGAGAGAAACAGCACGGCGGGGGGAAGGGAGTCCGTCGGAGCAGCTGCTTATCTGGTCTGCAGGCTATTTGCATTTAAGAGTGAATGAGGGGTGGGGGAAATGGTCGGAATTTGCAAGGCAGGGAGCTGACACAGTGGCGGCTCCAAAAATCCACACTCTCTCTCTCTCTCTCTCCCCCACGCTCCCTGTCACACTCCACCCCACCCCCCTCTTTTGAAAAGCATGTTGCAGCCACTTGAATGCTGGGATAGCTGCCCATAATGCACCGCTCCCAACACTGCTGCAAATGTGGCCACACTGCAGCGCTTTCCCTACACAGCTTCTACGAAGACAGCTTTAACTCCCAGCGCTGCACACCTGCAATTGTAGCCAAACCCTAAGAGTAGCATAAAATCCCTCCTTTACCTGTAAAGGGTTAAGAAGCTCAAATAACCTGGTTGATTGGTTGGTACCAGACCAAAAGGACCAATAAGGGGAGAAGATACTTTCAAATCTGTGGGGGAAGGTTTTTGTTTTGTCTCTTTGTTGTTCTCTCCAGGACAGCGAGGGACCAGGGCAGGGAAAATACATCTCCTAAGGCCAGACCTTAACTGAGCAGCTAAGATTGCAAATTGTAAGTAATAGCAAGGAAATGCGTTAGGTTATCTTTTGTTTTAGCTTGTGAATTTTCCCTGAGCTAAGAGGGAGGTTTATCCCTGTTTGTTTGTTTTTTGTAACTTTAAAGTTTTGCCTAGAGGGGAATCCTCTGTGTCTTGAATCTGATTACCCTGTAAAATTACCTGATTTTACAGAGGTGCTTCTTTTACTTTTTCTTTATTATAAAGTTCTGCTTTTAAGAACCTGATTGGTTTTTAGTGTCCTAAACACCCAAGGGGCTGGTCTGTGCTCACCTTGTTTGCTCTCAAGCCTCCCCAGGAAAGGGGGTGAAGGGGCTTGGGGGGATATTTGGGGGAAACAGGAATTCCAAGTGGTCCTTTTCCTGAACCTTTGTCTGAATCACTTGGTGGTGGCAGCGATACCGTCCAAGGACAAGGAAGGATTTGTGCCTTGGGGAAGTTTTTAACCTAAGCTGGTAGAGATAAGCTTAGGGGGGTCTTTCATGCGGGTCCCCACATCTGTACCCCAGAGTTCAGAGTGGGGAGGGAACCCTGACAGCCCCCTAGAGGGGAAAGGCCCCATGCCCCATTCCCCACCCCCCCTGAACCATCCAGTCCCTGCCCTGGGGCCAGGTGGGAGCCGGCGCCCCCTAGAGGGGACAGGCCCCGTGCTCCATTCCCCACCCCCCCGAGCCAGCCCACCACCTGCTCACCAAACATGCTGTGGACAAAGGGTGTCAGGTCGATCTCCTGCAGGGGCTGGCCAGTGGCTGCATGGAAGAGGCGCAGGGTGGGCTCCAGCCGCACCGAGACCCAGACTCCGTCGCCCGCCAACGCCATGTGCCTCACCTGGCTCTCGGGGCGCCCGGTCACCTCAAAGTACCGCTGGGGAGGGGAAGCAGAGCGAAGGGCTGGAGGCAGGGCTGGCAGATCCCTCACTCCCCTGAATCGGTCCCACGAGGGTGCTCCAAATCCATCCCCAACCTAGTCGATCCAGTCGATCTCCCCAGATCCCATTGGCACCCCCATGGCACGAGTGGACCTATGAGATCACCTGAGATGACCCCCCCCAACCTCATCCAAGGGGATCCTATCAGATCCACCAAACCTCACCTGAGTTTGTCCCACAGGATCCCATCGCTCCCTGAACCCCACCTGAGTCGATCTCACAAAGTCTACTGATACCACCTGGGTTGACCCCATCTGATCCCATGGATACCCTAATCTCACCTAAGTGAATCCCATGAGGTCATCATGTATATCTATTAATATCACAAGAGTCGATCTCACATGATCCTGCCAGAGCACCCCACCCCACCTGCATGGATGCCATGAGATCTACCAGTGCCACCTGAATCGATCCCACAGGACCCATGGTTCCCCAACCCCATGATTGGATCCCATGAGACCTACTTCCATCGCGTGTCAATTCCCCCAAGATCCCATAGACCCATGAGATGTACTGATATCACCCAAGTTGATCCCAGCCCCTCTCAAATGGGTCCCATGAGATCTCCATATAGATCTACTGTCATCTCAGAGTTGATCCTGCCGGTGTGCCTCACCCCCACCCGAGTGGATCCCAGGAGATCCACCATTTCTAAGTGGGTCCCATGAGATCACCTCTGGATTTCACATTCCCCACGATCCCTCACTCCCTTTTGAGCGGCCCCCGGACCTCCTGTTCCTCGACTTGGCTCCACCCACCCCCTGCACCTTGACTGCCCCCCCAGCCGTCTACTGCCCCACCTTCCCCCCCGGTCCCCTTCCCCACTGGATCCCCCTGTACCTTCACTGATCCCTGGCTCCCCCACCTCCACTGCCTCACCTGGACCCTGGCGCTGCGCGGCTCCATCACATAGACCCGGTTGCGGTAGCCGACCCAGACCTGGCTCCCCACGGCCAGGGCGCAGCGGATGGACTGGCGGGGGCGCCCCAGGTCCAGCAGCCGGGGGCGCCCCAGGTCCCAGCGGCCGGCTGCGGGACGAAGGGGGAGGAGTGAGTGGGGCAGGGGGCTGCGGGGAGCTGGGGGTGGGGGGGTCTGGTATTTACCGGCGTCCCGGTGGAAGACGGCAACCGTCCCATTCCCCAGCGCAGTTACCGCGCGGCCCTGGGCGTGGCTACGACAGAGAGAGAAAGAGAGAGAGAGAGACACACACACACACACAATCAGAGCGGGCGGCCAGGCCACTTACGCCAAGGGCCGCATCCCAGCATGCCCTGGGGAGGCCCAAAGTTCGGTCAAAGCCCCTAACCCAAGGGCACAGAGCCTGCAATCGCCCGACAGCCTGGCTCACAGCAGTCGTGAGTAGTCACGGATCAATGCCGGCCTGACATGGGGCCGGTTGCCCCGGCCCAACGGGAACCTGGGCCGCATGTGAGGGCTCCTGACGGGCCGTGGCGGCAGTCCCTCCGCGCTGGGCCCCGACAGACTTGAGGACTGGCCCCACGGGCACGGAGACAAACGTGGTGGGTGATTGCGGCCACACCCGGCTCTTAAACCGCCGGCAGGATTCTGGAGGCCAAGTCCGGCTAATGCAGCTGGGGAGCTAACGAGCGTCCGCTTTGAGGCCATTTCCGGGCGAGTTTCACGCCCGACGCTGACAAGCCAGGTCACGACTGGTGATGAAGCTGGACATTTCTCAACCACGACGGACGGGCTGGGGGAGGCACTCGCTCGTGTCGGACCCACGTCTCTTGATGACCAACGCTCAGGGATCGTCCCGGAGTCTCCAGGAATTTCACACGAATGTTGAATTCAAGACTGTGTCATGGGATGAAACCTCGAGGACTACGGCCAACCCAGCTGGGCAACCCTACTTAGGAAAGCTCTGGAGCGGGTCTCTCTCCCAATGGCAGCTGGCCAAACGCAGGGTGTCACCGCCTACCTGGCCACCGACCCGGCCACGACGCTACCAATGCAAGAATGATTGGCTGACACCCCCGTTGTCCCCCCCAAGGCCCGGCCCCACACTCACACCACGCTGTGTACGGCGTCCTTCAGCTGCACCGTCCGCAGGCACCGGCGCCAGTCGGAACCGGCCGAGTAGATGGAAATGCTGGGGAAAGAGCACGACAGCTTGGGACAGTGCTGAGATGCGGCCACCTCGGGGGTGGGGCGCGGGGGCTGGTTATACAGGGACTCGGCGCTGAGATGCGGCCACCTCTGGGGTGGGGTGCGGGGGCTGGTTATACAGGGACCCGGCGCTGGGATGCGGCCCCTCTGGGGTGGGGTGCAGGGGCTGGTTATACAGGGACCCGGCGCTGAGATGCGGCCACCTCGGGGGTGGGGTGCGGGGGCTGGTTATACAGGGACCCGGCACTGGGATGCAGCCCCTCTAGGGTGGGGTGCGGGGGCCGGTTATACAGGGACCCGGCGCTGAGATGCAGCCCCTCTGGGGTGCGGTGCGGGGGCTGGTTATACAGAGACCCGGCGCTGGGATGCAGCCCCTCTGGGGTGGGGTGCGGGGGCTGGTTATACAGGGACCCGGCGCTGGGATGCAGCCCCTCTGGGGTGGGGTGCAGGGGCTGGTTATACAGGGGTGTCTCCGTACCTGCCCTCCTGGGTGCCCAGCCAGACAGTGTCCATGGTGCCAATGGCATCACTGTCCGCGTCCAGGGTCCCCGCCTCCTCCTCTAGCTCTGGGGGGTCAGGGGCCAAGGGGTCTTCCAGGATCTCGGGTTCCAGCTTTGTGCTCTCGGCACTGAGTGGCCGGTGACCTGGCAGGGACAGTCTGGTCCGTGAGATGGAGGCTAGGGCCGTATATAGCCTGTATGGCCCACACAGCCTCTGGGGTGCCGCAGAGCATCCTTCTCCCAGGCCATATAGCCCCCTCCAGCCATCCCAGTCCATACAGCTCCCATCCTGGTCCATACAACCCCCTCCATCTGCCCAGTCCATACAGTCCTTGCCCCAGTCCATACAGCCCTCTCCATCCACCTGTCCATACAGCCCCAATCCTGATCCATACAGCTGCCCCCCACCCCTCCGCAGCCCTGTGCCCCACACTCACCGGGCAGCCAGGCGGCACACAGCACATGGGCGTTGGGCAGCACAAACTGCGCCAGGACAAGGTTGGCGCGGGCAGCGTCCATCACCGTGACCTCGCTGGCCGAGTGTGTCCCAGAGCAGACCCACAGCAGGCTGGGGGGGGCAGGCCAGGGCGCCCCCTGGGGGAGACACAGAGACGCTCACACCCCAGGAGGCTGGCTGAGGAACCCAAAAGCCAGGCACCCATTGGGAGGGGGACACCACCCCTCCCCCCACCGTCCCCTCCCCCGGGGGCGGGGTTTAGCACTGATTGACAGGGACTCCCCAAGGCCTGATCAACCCCACTGAGGGTCCCCTGGGATAAAGAGGGGAGGGGAGGGGAGGGGCCCCGAAGTACGGCATTAGCTCGAGGGGCAAGGTCTCCCCAAAAGTTTGGGGGCTGCCTAGATTGAGAAAAAGGGTGCCAGGGTGCCCCCCAAAATAGGCCCCCCGTCCCTGCTCCACCCTCAGAGAACGGTGGGAGTTCGGGGAGTCTCCTCTACTTTGGGGGGGGGACCATCCCAAAGCGGAGGGGCAGGGAGAGTCACCAAATAGGGTCGCCGGGGAGGGGGCAGGAGCCCCACATGCCACCGTCCCAACCAGGGAGATGTGGGGTCTCTCCCCCATGGGGGACAGGGAAGGGGCCACGGCAGAGATGGGAGGGGTCGCGCTCCTGACACTAACCGAGACGTCACCGTCCGTCCTAGGCACCCCCATCCCGACGGCACACCACAGCTGGGAGGGAGGGAGAGAGGGGGGATGAGACGCCGGGCCCAGCCCCCTGCTGGCCCCCCCCAAACGCTGAGACACGGCCCCTCTGGGGTGGGGTGCAGGGGCTGGTTATACGGGGACCCCTCGCCCAGTGCTGAGATGCAGCCACCTCTGGGGTGGGGTGCGGGGGACGGTTATTCTGGTGTTTCGATACCTGTAGAAGCCCGTACCGGCTTGGGGCAACAGGATCAGCCCTGACGGCCAGGGGAGAGCACCCCCTGCCGAGCCCCCGCTCCCCGCAGCCCAGTGCCCCCCGCCGAGCCCCCACCCCCTGCAGCCCCCCGCCCCCTGCTGAGCCCCCCGCCCCGCTCCCCGCAGCCCAGCGCCCCCCACCGAGCCCCCACCCCCTGCAGCCCAGCGCCCCCTGCTGAGCCCCCTGCCCCGCTCCCCGCAGCCCAGCGCCCCGCACCGAGCCCCCACCCCCTGCAGCCCAGCGCCCCGTGCCGAGCCCCCACCCCCCCGCAGCCCAGCCCCCGCCCTGCTCCCCGCAGCCCAGTGACCCCTGCCCAACCCCCCGCCCCACCCCCGCAGCCCAGCGCCCCCCGCTGAGCCCCCCGCCCCGCTCCCCGCTGCCCAGTGCCCCGAATCCCCGCCCTGCTCCCTGCAGCCCAGTGCCCCCTGCCGAGCCCCCGCTCCCCGCAGCCCAGCAATCACATGAGCCCCCGCCCCCACAGCCCAGCGCCCCCAGCTGAGCCCCCCGCCCCGATCCCCACAGCCCAGAGCCCCCCCGGAGTCCCCACCCTGCCCCCCCGCAGCCCAGCGCCCCCTGCCAAGCCCCCGCCCCACCCCCCGCAGCCCAGCGCCCCCTGCCAAGCCCCCCCACCCCCTCAGCTCACCTTGGTGCTGGGATCTTTCTGGTCCAGCAGCCGCAGCTGCGCCAGCCTGGGCAGATCCTGGCCCTCAGCCTGCTCCACCCGAACCTGCAACGAGAGACGCCTGGGCACAGCCGCGGGGGCAGCCGGGGACCCCCCCAACCTCGTCCCGACCCAGCCTTGGGGATTTAAAGGGACGGTGCGTCCCAATCACTGCCCCCCTCCCCACCCGCCCCTCCTGCTCCCGGTGCCCTGGGGGGCAATTACCTGGGGGACGGCCGGGGGGCTCCAGCCGTGAACCGGGGCCCGGCCGTGCTGCTTCCAGATGTGGGAGCGGATCTGGCGGTAAAGGTCCCGCTTCTGCTGCTGGGGGGAGAGATTGGGGGGCTCCCCCGTGCTGGGGACAGAGACACACAGACACTAGGGGGCAGCACCACCCTCCACACCCCCCTCCCGGCCCCATCTCCCCCGCCTGGCGCTAGGGGGCGCCCCCCTCCGCTCCCCTCCCCCCATCCCGGCCCCATCTCCCCCGCCTGGCGCTAGGGGGCACTTTCCTCCCCCCATCCCAGCCCCATCCCTCCCGCCTGGGGCTAGGGGGCGCCCCCCTCCGCTCCCCTCCCCCCATCCCGGCCCCATCTCCCCCGCCTGGCACTAGGGGGCGCTGTCCCCCTCCCCCCATCCCAGTCCCATCTCCCCCGCCTGGCACTAGGGGGCGCCACCCTCCACTCCCCCTGCCCCCCATCTGGCGCTCGGGGGCCCCCGTTCATACTCACTCTGTGGGGGAGGCGGGACGGGGCAGGTACCTCACAGCAGGGGGCGCCCTGCCCCCATTGCCCCGGTGCTCAGACACCGGGGGCGACGCCGGGACCCGCTCAGGGAAGTCGCTGGTGCTGAAGAGCCGGTCGAAGCTGCACAGAGAAAACAAGCAGCTCAGAGACCCCGCGAAGAACGCGGCCCCACCCGGCCTCTCCCAGCGGGAAGACGTGCAGGGGATGGGGGGGGGGGGCTGGCTGGGGGGCATCGTGGACGTACAATTTCCAGAAGGACGATTTCTTCATCTGAGCCGCCTGGACCTCCCGAGATGCTCTGAAGGGAGGAAACAAAGTCGTGTGTCAGGAGCTGGGGGGCCCCACTGCCCCAGCCTGACATGAGGGGCTTACACAGGAGTTTAAATAAGAATCTCCCGTATACCCAGCCCCCGCCCCACCCGTCGGTCAGCGTCTCTCACCGGAGCATCTCCGTGCGCCTCACGGCCTCCTGCAGCTCCATCAGCCGCTCCTTGTACAGGTTGCGCTCGGTCAGCACCCGCGCCATCTCCGCCCGCGTGAACCGCTTCCGCTGCGAGGCCTGGGCCTCCACCTGCCACAGGAGAGGGGACGGGATGAGGGAGTCACTGATAACCCCCAGGCCCCCACCCGCAGTTACCCTCCCAGAGCCGGGGAGAGAACCCAGGAGTCCTGGTTCCCAGCTCTCCCTCTAACCACTACACCCCACTCCTCTCCCAGAGCCGGGGAGAGAACCCAGGAGTCCTGGTTCCCAGCTCTCCCCTCTAACCACTAGACCTCACTCCCCTCCATCTGGTACCTCAGCATCGTCACTGTTTTGCTTCTTGATTTCCTCCAGCTCCTGCCGAATCCTAAAATGAGGGAAAAGAACAATTCTGTTGACAGAGCTGAGAGAGGGGAGCCCGGGGCTGCAGGTCGGGAGTGAGGGGCACTGGCAGAGCTGGGGGGTGGGGAGCCCAGGGCCGATATTGTCATATCCTGGGTTGGGGGGAGGGTTAAGATTATTTTAGGGCTCCTGAACCGGCTTTGGCCAATGGGACAAGATCTGGGGTGCTCCTAATGTGGCCTCCAAAACCCACCCACACCCATCACCCCCTCTAATGGGGCTCAGACCCCCCCATCCTGTCTTAGGAGGAGTCAGACCCTGGTGTGCAGCCCCCCCAGCTGGATGTTGGGGGGCTCGGACGAGAGGGGGCCTCAATCCAGGTTGGATTGGGGGTCCTACACCTGCAGACTCCGGGGCACAGGGGGGCAGGTAGGAAGGCGGTGTCCTTGGGGGGCCCCCTGTGACACCCTGTACCTCACAATGTCGCCCTGCGCCCGCATATTCAGCAGTTCGCTGTGTGTGTCACTGAACTACGTCGGGGGTCTGGGAGACGCCCAGACCTGGTTCGCTGGCGACAAAGGACAGATCTGGCCAGCCACGGGCTGACGGCCCACGATCCGCTCTCCCCGCGGGCCCGTCCCGCCGTGTCGCAGCAGGGCCCGTCGAACCCGCGACCCCGTCCGCACCGGGACCTCCCGCGCCCACGGGGACGGGCGGGGCAGTCAAGAGGCTGCAGGGCAAATCCGGACCCCCAGACGCCTTAGCGCCGACCCCAAAAGCTTTTGCTTTACTTTCTATAATGACCGTGGGCAGTGGGCGTAACAGGCCAGAGGAGGCCACGCCTCCCCAACCCAGGCTGTGACCCCGCCCACTCTGCCTTGAGGCCCCGCCCACTCTGCCCCCAGGCCCCGCCTTCGCTTTCCGGGACTGTCCCTATAAAATCAGGACATCTGGTCACCCTAGCTTGGGCTGGACCGGGGAGGCCAGCGGCCCAGGGGAGCTGGGATGACTGGGCCAGTGCTCGGGGCGGTTCTGCTGGGGGAGCCGGGGGGGGGGGCTCAGGGCTCCGGTGGGCGAGAGGGGGGGTAGAAGGGACAGGGGCGGGACCTCGGGCAGAAGGGGTGGGGCTAGGGACTAGCCTCCCCAAATGGGGGTTCACGCCCCACCCATGGTAACGATAATTATTATGGTTTTATTATTTTCTCCAGAGTCTGGATTTTGACCAAGAAATTTGGCACCTTAACTAAAAACCAATCAACTCCCCCTGGCCTGGGGTCCGTGACATCAGCCCAGGGCCTCTCTCCTGCCCCACTCGCCCTGAAGGCAACAAGGGGGGGGGCAAGGGGGGTTCAGCCTGGGCACGGAGAACCGAGACCTGCTCGGGCCAGAAAAGCCGCTTGACCCGACTCTTGCACGGCCTGGTAACGTTTCGACTGTGGTTTTACCTCTTATCTCTTACGCACCCAACTCTGAGCCCGGCGCCCCCCACTCGTACCCCCTCCGATCCAGCCGCCTGCAGCGCACAAGCTTGTTTTAGGGTTTTATCCTCCGCGGGGAGTTTGTCGGTAGTGCCGGGGGAATCGGCTCGGCTCACCCCGGCTAGTGCACGGGCGCTTTCCTTGGACGAAGGGGCGAATGGATGGATGAGCTGGCACCGAGCAGCGGGAGACGGGACGTTTCTGGGCTGCACGGCCGGGGGGACCCTGCGTGTGGCTTCGCTGGGTGTGTCTCCGCGTGCCGGTGGCTAGGTGATCACGGAGCCAGGCGGGGTGTCCTGCTTGGCATGGCACGGAGAGAGCCAGCCAGGGGGCACCCCAGGGTGTGTGTGTGTCCCCACCCCCCCGCCCCTGCCCCAGTCTCACCTGCTCAGATCCTGCTCGGTCTCACGCAGACGCCCCTGGCAGCGGCTCAGGGCCTCGGTGGCCCCGTCCCGCTCCCCCCGCAGTGACTCCCGCTCGCCCATCAGCTCCTCCACCCGGGCAATGAGGTGTCGGCGCGCAGTGTCCAGCACCAGCCTGCGGGGGGCGACAGTGAGATCTGCCCAGGGCCGTCCGCTCCCTTTCCCCTCTAGGGGGCACCAGCTCCTGTCCAACCCCAGGGCGGGGACTGGCTGGCTCAGGGGGGCGGGGAATGGGGCACGGGGCCTCTCTCCTCTAGGGGGCGCTGGCTCCCACCTGGCCCCAGGGCAGAGACTGGCTGGCTCAGGGGGGGCGGAGAATGGGGCACGGAGACTTTCCCCTTGCCTGTGAATCAAGTTTGCTGGGTCTCCACTCAGATCTCCAGGGACGGGGCTTTCCTCTGGATCCCCCCCGGTAGGCGCTGGGGGGAGGGGACTCTAACAGGGCCGGGGTGCTGTGGTTCGGGCAGGGCCGGCTCCCCTGTTTTCGGCGCCCCAAGCAGCGCGCCGAATTGCCACGGCGGGGGCAGTCCGTGTGCCGTTAGGGCAGCACGCGCGTTTCCGCGGTGGCAGCAATTCGGCGGCAGCTCCTATGTTCAGCTGTCCGCGGTGGCGCAGCTTCTGTCTTCTGGCTGAAGACAGAAGCCGCCGCCGAATTGCCGCCGCCATGGAAATGCACGTGCCGCCCTAAGGGCACACGGGCTGCCCCCGCCGTCCGCCGCGGCAATTCGGCGCGCTGCTTGGGGCGGCAAAAACACAGGGGCTGCCGCCCCTTGCAGATTGCCGCCCCAAGCACCTGCTTGGAATGCTGGTGCCTGGAGCCGGCCCTGGGTTCTCTTACCTGGTATCCCGGAGCTCTGCGTTCTCCATCATCAGGGTCTGCACAGCGTCACCTGCAGACAGGGTGTGACGAAGCGGGAATGTTCATAATGTTTTCTCTGAATACTGTGTGGGTGCCTCAGTTTCCCCTACGCCGTTCTTAAGTATCTAGGTGGTGGGCGAAGGGGGTGGGATTGTTGCAGAGCCCTAGAGGGCAGAGGTGATGCTGGATGGATGGAAAATGGCCGACACTCTGTCTCCTGGCAACTAATGGCCTGGGTCCCTCCTCTGCAAAGGTGCCAGCTGAAGGTGTTGGAGACAGAGAGATCAGGTGACCTCCTGGCCGGGGAAAGGGACAAAGCCCAGAGCGGAGGGGCTGGGGGGGATTTCAGTTTGGGGCTGGCTGGGGACGAGGAATGAAGTGCAGACGTGGGGGTCTGGCTCACTGCCCCCCAGAATGGACCTGGCCGAGGGGTCCCGTTCGCGGTACCTACAAGCTCTGTTTTAAACCGTGTTCCTGTCATCGAATAAACCTCTGTGTTACTGGCTGGCTGAGAGTCACGTCTGACTGCGAAGTGGGGGTGCAGGACCCTCTGGCTGCCCCAGGACCCCGCCGGGGTGGACTCGCTGTGGGAAGCGCACGGAGGGGCAGAGGATGCTGAATGCTCCAAGGAGAGACCCAGGAGGTGAAGCCGTGTGAGCTTCTTGCCCTGGAGACAGTCTGCTCGCAAAGAGGAGGCTCCCCAAAGTCCTGCCTGGCTTCGTAGGGAGCAGTTCCAGAGCATCACCCGGGGACTCCGTGGCACAGGGGGAGTCAATGTGGGGCGGCAGATTTGATCACCCCAAACCCCCCAGTCCCCAGGGCCCATCGCCTCCCTTTGCCCTGCCACACCGTGAGGCCCATGGCCTGGGGCTGGGGGGCATGCGGGGAGGCAGATCCCAGCCTGGGAGTTGGGGGGCAGTGCTCAGGGGCGGGGCAGGACCTTATGCCCAGCTGGGCAGGAAGCAGGTGAGAGAGACTGGTGGTGTGGGGGCGGGGTGGGCACCAGGCCCGGGGCTGGCTCAGGCTGGGGGGTGTTGAGCTTACCCTGCAGATCAGCCCCTTCGTCCACATCCCCCAGCAGCTCGAGGCTCAGGCCCGACACCTCGGCGAACAGCGACTCCATGTTGCGTTGCGGGGTTGGGGGACTGCGGGGCAGAGACACCCCCAGTCAGAGCCGGGACGCCCCCCAGATCCTCCCCCGTAGTGGAGACAGCGCGCCGGGGGCCGGACGGAGGAGAACCAGAACATGGCAAGGGGAGGATATTTCCCACAGCCCGTGCCTCAGTTTACCTGCCCGGCTGGGAGGTACGTCCGCACTGGGGCTGGGGGGCTGGCCACGGCCTGTAAGAGCCGGCCACGCCGAGCCTGGAATCAGACGCTGCTCACGTCAGATCCCAATTCCCAAGCCCCCCAGACCCACCCCAGGCTGGACCTTCCCCCCCTTCACCGCAGCCCCACGGCTCGGTGCCCCGCGAGCCCAATCCAGCCGCCTCCAGGAGAGGGACAGACGGGCACCGGACGGGAGCCATGGGGCGGTGGCTGGCACTGGAAAGGGGCCGCGGCCGGAACGGGGGTGCCATTGCGGGCGTACAGGATGTTCTGGTCGGGCTCACAGAGAAACAGGGATGGGGGGGCAGTTTCAGGCCCTCCCCCCACCCCCCCCAGGGCACAGCAGCCTCCTTACCTGGCTGGCAGATCTGGAGTGGGCTCCAGCTCCGGGGTGGAGCTCAAGATCTCGGCCAACTCCTGGCACCTCTGCGGGGAGCCTAGAAACAGACACGAGTCGAAACCGCTGGCTCCCCAATCTGCCAGCTCCCCCCCGCCCATGCCTCCTAGAGGGGAAAGGCTCCATTCCCCGCCCCTACCCCCGAGCCAGCGAGTCCCCCCCCCCGGGGCCCCCTAGAGGCCCTATTCCCCGCCCCACTGAGCCAGCCAGTCGCCGCCTGGGGCTGGATGGGAGCCAGCGCCCCCTAGAGGGGAGAGGCCCCTTGCCCCACATCCACGCGCTCCGTACCGTCTCTGGCGGGCAGGGGCAGCTCCTGAGCCAGCGGGTGGCTGTTCCTGGTGGGCCCCTCCCCATCCTGCTGGGGTTCGGGGGTCCCCTCCGCCGGGGCTGGGCCCGGAGCCTCTGCAGAGCCCTGCACCCCCCAAAACAGACACAGATGGGGTGAGGGGCGGCCCGAGTCAGGGAGCAGGGACTCTGCCCCACCGGATATTGGGGTGCCCCCCTCCGCCTGCCTGGAGCCAGGTCACCCCAGTCGGTGAAAGGTGCCAAGCCATCAGCCCCCCATGAACAATGAAGGAGCCCCACCCCCCTCTGCCAATGTACTTCCCAGGGGAACCCCCTAATCCAGGGCAACATCTCCTCCCCCCACAAATGTACCCCCCAGGGGAATCTCCCCCATAGCCCCCTTCTCTGAACTCGTCCGAGCTCCCCCCTGTCCCATAGACACCCCCTTGGGGGAGGGTAGAGGGGTCAGCCCAGCGGCCCATCTCGCCCTCAGCAAACTCACTGCACAAATGGGGGGGACCCACCTTGGGGGGCTCGGAGCAGCCGGGGTCCGAGGTGCTGGGGAGAAACAGGGGAGGCCAGTGGGGGGCTGATGCCACACTGGGGGGGGGGGAGTCAAAGGTCAGACATTTGCCGTGATGCCCCCCCACTCCCTGCCCAAGCCCCCTCCCCGTGGGTCGAGCTGCCCCCTCCGAGCTCCCCACATGCCCTGGCACCCCCCCACTGAGCCTCCCCAGCTTCCCAGTGCCCCCCCAAGCCCCCTCCCCTGCTCCCCAGCACACAATGCCCCCCACTTTCCCTGCAGGGCACTCCCCCCAGACCCCTCCTGGCTCTCCGCGACCCCCTGCTGAGCCCCACACCCCCCCCCCCCGTGGCTCATACCCGCTAGGCCGGGGGGTCGATGGGGCAGGGGGCGGCACCGTCAGGGCCTTCAGCTCCTTGTAGCGCTGAACCATCTGCCAACGACAAGGTGTGGGGGGCTAGTGCCCCTCGTGGACAACACGCTCGAGCCCCCCCCCCCCCCGCAGAGACCCTAACGTGACCCAGTCCCGCAGGGCGTCATCCAGCCACAAGGGGGCACCAGGATGGACAGTGAAAGGGGCGGCTGGAAGGGGCAGGTGTGGGGAAGCTGGGAGGGCAGGGCCAGTGGGGGTCCATGGGGGGCAGGGCTAGCATGGGGGAGCTAGGGGGGCAGCCAAGAGTGGGCCAGGGGGCGTGGGGCCAGTAGGGGTCATGGGGGATGGGGCCAGCAGGGGGCCGCTGCGGAGATTGTGGGGTGGGGCCAGCAGGGGGTGGCCGGGGGGTGGGTGGGAACAGCAGGGGGTGGCTGTGGGGGGGGTCTCACCTTGCCGTGGGTCTGGCCTAGGGCTGACAGCTCCTTGAGCAAGGCGGCTTTCTGCTCCTCCAGGCTGGCCACTGCCGGGGGGAGAGAAGCGAGTGACTCCCCCATCCTGAGTCTGCAGGGAGCCAGACCCCATCACTGCCCCCCGCAGCCGGCCCCCATTCTGCCACCAACCCTCTCAAAGTAAGGGGGTGGGGCCTCACACCAGGGTGGGGCCAGTGAGGGGGCAGGGCCTCACCCTGTGCCCCTTGGCTCTGAAACCCCCCCGCCCCCGATACAGCCCACACCCACTCACCACCCCGGTCTGGGGGAGCCGGAAAAACCCGTCGGGGAGACGCCTGGGCCAGGCCAGGGCTACGCCAGGCGCGCGGGCAGGGCCTAACCTGCTGCTGTTTGATCTCGTCTGGTCTCAGTTACTGAGGCTGCTTTGTTATTGTAGGGTCTCCGGGGATCCCTGCTTTGTTATTGTAGGGTCTCCGGGTCGATGCTTGGGGCCCTACCAAGTTCACACCCGTGAAAAACACGAAATCTGGTCTCCTCACTGTGAAATCTGGTCTTTTGTGTGCGTTTACCCTGTATTATACAGATTTCCCGGGGGAGACCAGCGTTTCTCAAACTGGGGGCCCTGACCCAAAAGGGAGTTGCGGGGGAGGGGGGTGTCACAAGATTATTGTAGGGGGGGTCGCAGTTACTTCTGCGCTGGCTTCAGAGCTGGGCGGCCGGGGAGCCGCGGCTGGTGACCGGGGAGCCGTGGTTGGTGGCCGGGCACCCAGCTCTGAAGGCTGCACCCCGCCAGCAGTGGCGCAGAAGTCAGGGTGTCAATACTGCGACCCCCCTACAATCACCTTGCGACTCCCCCCACAACCCGCTTTTGGGTCAGGGCCCTACAGTGACACCACGGTGACATTTCAGATTTAAACAGCTGAACTCATGACATTTACGATTTTTAAAATCCTGTGACCGTGAAATTAACCAAAATGGACCATGAATTTGGTAGGGCCCTAACTATGCTGGGACGCCGGGGGGGTGGGGGGGAGCCTTGTTTCTCCTCCCCTCAGACTCCCCCCACTGTTTACTCCACAGTCCCTTGGATGCCCCCCAGCCCTGGCACCCCCCAGCACCTCCCACCCGCTCTCTGGCGCTCACATTGGTCCGCGTAGCTACGGGCCTTCTCCTCCAGCCGCCGGCTCTGCCCGTCCAGCCGGCTCAGTGCTGCCTTGTGCCCCTTACGCTCCTGCTCCACCACGTCCTCCAGCTCCATGTAGCGCTGCGGAGAAGAGGCCACTGGCAGCGAACCCAGGAGTCCGGGCACCAGGCCCCATCCCAGGCACAGGGGGCTGCGGGTCTGGATCAGGGGGGCACCGCGCTGGGGGGCTGTGGGTTGAGACTGAGGGGCACCGTGTGGGGGACAGGTGGGGGGCTGCAGGTTGGGATTGGGGGAAGCACACGGGGGGGCTGCGGGTCAGGATTGGGGGGCACCGTGCGGGAGACGAGGTGAGGGGCTGCGGGTTGGGATCGAGGGGCGCCACATGGGGGGCTGCAGGTCAGGACTGGGGGACGCTGGGCAGGGGACGGTCTGGGGTGCTGCGGGTCCGGCTCAGGGGGGACCTCACCTCCTCGGCTCTCTTGCGCCCGGCCCGCTCCCGCTCGTACTGGCCCAGGAGCCCGAGCTGGTCGTCCCGCAGCAGCTCCAGCGCCTCGTCCCGCTCCCGGATCTGCCCCCCGGCTCGCTCCAGAGCCTCCAGCACTGAGACCAGCTGGGGCAGCAGCCCGGCCACTGCCCCCCGCCCGTAGGCCCCCACTAGACGCTCCAGCTCTCCATAGAGCCCTGCAGCCAGCCCCGAAACCATCTCCTCGCAGAGCGCAGGGGCGGCCGACTCCCCTTCCTCCCCGAAAACCTCCTCCATGCCCTGCTCCGCTCCCCTGGAGCTCCCTTCCCCTGTCCTCCAAAGGCAGCCCGCCCCCTCGCACTCCAATCAGGGGATCCAGGCACCTCCTCTCTAGCTCTGATGCCCCGTTTCCCAGGTTCTTAACGCCCCCCCCCGCTGCCCCCAGAAGGGGGCAAAGCCAGAGGTGAGGCACCCGGGGGTGTGATGGGAGTCCTGGGGCAGGGGAAGGAGGGGGGGGGCTGGAATTGTGCCCCAGGGGGGGATCCTGGGGAATAGGGGGTATCCAGAGGGAAAAGTTTTTTAAAATTTTCACACACCCCAAAATTGGGTTATTTTGGAGGGCCAACGTTTAAAAAAATCAGGGATTTAAAATAAATGGGTGGCAGCAGGGGGGGGGGATCAGGGTCAGTTAATTGGATTGCGGGGCTCATGAGAATGAAAGTCACCCACCAGGGCTGTTTGAGGGGGCTGGGGGTGGGGGAGTCAGGGGCTGTGTGTGGGGGTCCCAACTGGATTTCTGAGTGGGAGGGTGACGGGGGAGCATAGCCCCTCCCTCCTCCCACACTTCCCCTTTCGATTCCCAGTGTTGAACTCCCCCTCCGGACTGGACGAGGGGGGGAGGAACACCCCCACTTTATAATCTCAGGAACCCCGCCACGTGGCAACCCCACCCCCGAAACACGGAAGTTTTCACCTCCGAGTTCAGAAGGGGAGAAAAGCTTTTTGTCGTCCCCCGCACCCGGGAAATGGGGGGTGAATCTGAGGTGTGGGGGGTAGATCCCAGCCGGGGGGGGTAGATCTGGGAGACAGGGGGTCCCCCCACACCCTCCTCTGCCTCCAGCTCCCCCTCCCCCGGCCCCCCAAATCCCGGGGGCTAAAGGAGATGTGGGGGTCGCACCCCAACACAGGGAGAGGTTTAGGGTCAAGGATTCCCGCCCCCCAACCAAGCCCCTCCCCCCCGGCGGCACCGCCCCCCTGGCACCGGGCTCTGTCCGTCGGTCTGTCCAGGTGCCCCCTGACCCACGTGGGGGAGCTGCCAACTAGCCGGCTCCAGCTGGTCTCAGGGTTCTAAACCCGCCCCCGCCGACCCTGGGGGGTGAAAGGGCGGGGCTCAGAGGGCAACGGGCGTTCGGAGTGCCCAATGGGGATTGCAGGAAGCGCCCCGGGAGGCCAATGAGGAGGGACCAGCTCGGAGGTGGGGGGGGGAATGAACCTTGGATCATATGATGCGGGGATCACATGACCCTGCGGCTGGGACAAGTGGAGCTGCGGGGAGAAGTTGGGCTGGGTTGCTGGAAGGTCGACTGCGGGGATGGGCAGGTGGGGGGAGCTCCGGGGGGGATGGGCAGGGGGCAGATGGGGGGAGCAGGTGGAGGAGGCTCTGGGGGGGACGGGCAGAGGGGGGGAGCTCTGGGGGGAGGGAGCTCTAGGGGGATGGAAGGGGGCAGGTGGGGGAGGCTTGGGGGAATGGGCAGATGGGGGGGCTCTGGGGGGGTTGGGCAGATGGGGGAACTCTGGGGGATGGGCAGGAGGCAGGTGGGGAGGCTCTGGGAGGATGGGCAGGTGGGGAGGCTGTGGGGGGAGGGAGCTCGGGGGGATGGGCAGGGTGCATTTGGGGGAGCTCTGGGGGATGGGTGGGGCAGGTGTGGGAGGCTCTGGTGGAATGGGCAGGTGGGGAAGCTCGGAGGGGAGGGAGCTCTGGGGGAAGGGAGTAGGTGGAGGAGCTCTGGCGGGGATGGGCAGGGGCAGATGTGGGGAGCTCTTGGGGGATGGGCAGGTGGGGAGGCTCTGGGGGGATGGGCAGGTGGGGTTGTGGTTTTTCTCCCTGACTCCTAGTGGACCCCAGTGGAACCCTCCCAGGCTCAGAGCCGGATCCGATCCTCCCGCTTACAGTTCTGCAGACTTTCCAGCCCAGCTCTGAATTTCCTCGCTGCCCCCTGGCTCTGCAGTGGGTCAGAACTTCCCATCCGGCTCCCTGTGTCCGTTCCGGGCCAGACCCAGAACTTCCCTGGCTGAAGCCCCCGTGACTCCAGCAACACGTGATCCCTCCCTACTTACCAGCTGGAACCAGACCCCCATGTCCAAAGACCCGTTAGCCTCGCTCTAGACCTGGGGGGCAGATCCGTAGGGCTGGGGGGCAGGAGTCTGTGTGTGGGGCTGCCCCACCACCAGCCCCCACCCATGAAGATCCAAGGCCCCCCTCCCCAATCAAGACACTGGCATTCCTTGTTCATCCGTTCAGGTTTTTATTTCAAAACGGCATTTCTTTTCCACGTTCTTTTTCTTTTTAAAGCCTTTTGAAAAAGGAGTAAATCGGGGGCTCAATAAATAAAATGAACGTGACCCAAATAATAATAATTAATAATTAGCAAAACAACCTGATCTTGGCAAAGATAATAAATTAAATAATTTAAAACAGCGTTGTCCAATGGATTTATAAATACTGAGAGGGGGGAGTGACCCAAAGCGAGGGCATAAATACAGAGATGGGGGTAGTTATACGGAAATACAGCCCAGCTGTGGGATCTGGGATGGTAGGGGGTAAAATACCCCTAGGGGAACTTTGTGTCTGGGCAGCGCCCGGTGTGACGGGGCCCTGATCTCGGTGACTCTGTGTCTGGGCAGCGGCAGGCCCGATGGGGCCCTGATCTCGGCGACTCTGTGTCTGGGCAGCACCCGGCATGACGGGGCCCCGATCTCTGTCGGCCCAACTGCTGATATAATACATGTCACACAGACTTGTCTGCCCAGGGAACCTGGGATCAGCCATAAGAATGATGTGGAAATTTCTCCTTGACAAGAGAATCTTGCCAAGTTTCACCACACGCCCAGCTTGGCTGGTGCCCTGCAGTTGGGCTTAATTTGTGCCGATACCTCAGTGCTGGCAGCCTCAGTGATGAAAGTCAAAAAATTGCCTGAACCCTGGCACCTCTTTCATTACAAATTAAGCCCCGCTCCTCAGTCCAAACCATACTCCCAGCCCCCTGCTCTAACCACTAGACCCCCCCCAAGCCAGGGAGAGAACCCAGGAGTCCTGGCTCCCAGCCCTGCCCTGCTGTAACCAATAGACCCTCCTCCCCTCCCAGAGCCAGGGAGAGAACCCAGGAGTCCTGGCTCCCAGCCCCCCCTGCTCTAACCACTAGACACCCTCCCAGAGCCAGGGAGAGAACCCAGGAGTCCTGGCTCCCAGCCCCCCCTGCTCTATGAATGGAAGGCCTGTCATATGAAAGGAGACTTGAGGAGCTCGGTTTGTTTTCCTTAACCAAAAGAAGGATAAGAGGAGATATGATTGCACTCTTTAAATATATCAGAGGGATAAATACCAGGGAAGGAGAGGAATTATTTCAGCTCAGTGCTAATGTAGACACGAGGACAAACGGATATAAATTGTCAGTCAGGAAATTTAGGCTTGAAATTAGACGAAGGTTTCTAACCATCAGGGGAGTGCAATACTGGAACAGCCTACCGAGGGAAACAGTAGGGTCGAAGGACCTCCATGACTTTAAGATTAAGCTAGATAAGTTTATGGAGGAGATGGTATAATAGGATAACGGGCTTAGTCAATAGGTCAATTAAGTGCCAAACTGGTAAATAGTACAATGGGTCAATGATATGATATTCTTAACCTTTTTCCAGAGGGTATGGCTGGAGAGTCTTGCCCGCATGCTCGGGGTTCAGCTGACCGCCATATTTGGGGTCGGGAAGGAATTTTCCTCCAGGGCAGATTGGCAGTGGCCCTGGAGGTTTTTCGCCTTCCTCCGAAGCATGGGGCAGGGGTCGCTTGCTAAAGGAGTGGGTAGATCGGCTTATGTGGCCTGCATCTTGCAGGAGGTCAGACTAGATGATCATAATGGTCCCTTCTGATCTTGAATTCTATGATTCTATGATTCTATGATTCTCTAACCACTAGACCCTCCCTCCCCTCTCAGAGCCAGGGAGAGAACCCAGGAGTCCTGGCTCCCAGCCCCCCCTGCTCTAACCACTAGACACCCTCCCAGAGCCAGGGAGAGAACCCAGGAGTCCTGGCTCCCAGCCCTGCCCTGCTGTAACCAATAGACCCTCCTCCCCTCCCAGAGCCAGGGAGAGAACCCAGGAGTCCTGGCTCCCAGCCCCCCCTGCTCTAACCACTAGACCCTCCCTCCCCTCTCAGAGCCAGGGAGAGAACCCAGGAGTCCTGGCTCCCAGCTCCCCCTGGTGTAACCACTAGACCCCCCCTCCCTCCCCTTCCCAGAGCTGGGGAGAGAACCCAGGAGTCCTGGCTCCTTTTTGCTTTTTTGCCATTAACTCTTCAGGGCCAGCACCATCTGTGAGTGTGGTGAACTTCCGGAGCAGGGCGCCGCAGGCTTTCCAGGCCCGGCGCAGGCAGGAGAGCGGCTCTTGTGCCAGCCTCACCCCGGACAGCAACAGTTCCCCCCCCCGACCCCCATCACGAAATGAAGGATGGACCGTCTGTAATTACATAGCCGGGGGAGGGGGGGCTGCAGTTCAGAGCGCGGCCATTAGGGGTCACTGCTGCCCTAGGAGGAGAGCAAGTGGAACGGAGCAGAGAAAGAAAAGAGGATGAAAGAACAGGCAGTGGAAAGAAAGAAAGAAAGAAAAGGGGGATGGAGAAAGGAAGGGGGAAAGGATGGGAAAATCAGAGACTAGAGAGAAGAAAGAACAAAAGAGACTGAAAGGAGGAAGGAAGGAAGGAGCGAAAGAGAGAAGGAGAAAGAAGGAACGAGAGAGGGGGGAAGAAGGGGGCGGCTGGCGTGATGGAAAGGGGGGGACAGGAGAGTCCCACAGGAGGGGGTGGGGACACCCCAAGGGCGGGAGGGGTAGGAGTGAAATGCAGGGGGGGGCGTGAGACTCCCCTTCTCTAGCTCCTCCATTGCCTCGCTCCAAGGGCCTTCGTACCCCCCTTTGGATGGGGGGGGGGATCGTTAGGAGAAATGAATACAAAAAAAGAAAACTGCTACCGTAAATAAATAAATAAATAGCGCGTTGCATAAATAAGAGTTTGCTACATCGGGGGGCGGGGGCTAGCCACCAAGCCCCCCCCATTGGTGTGGGAGGGCCCTGGGGGGGTCACAGCCGGCGACAGGGTCCCCGCACCCCCTGTTGGTGTGGGAGGGCTCTGGGGAGGCCATGCCTGGGGGGCAGGGTCCCTGTGCCCTGGAGTGCTGGATGGGGGTCCCCAGTGTCCCCGGGGCAGGGCCCCCCACCGCACCGGTCGTCACAGCTTGTTGCGGATCAGAACCAGGGCGCGGGCGGCCCAGTCCAGGTAGAGGTGCAGGCTGTGGAAGAGGGCGTGGCCGGCCTGCACCACCGCCCAGTGGGTGCCGTGCGAGGGCAGCGTGGGCAGCGGGTCGCTGGGCCGGGGCAGGTTCAGTTTGGACATCTGGGGGGGAGAGAGAGAGAGAGAGTGAGTGTGTGTGTGTCCAGCGCTGTCCCCTCCTGGTGTGTGTGTGTGTGTGTGTGTGCCCAGTCCTGCCCCTTGCTGGTGTGTGTGTGTGTGCACCCAGCCCTGCCCCCTGCTGGTGTGTGTGTGTGTGTGTCCAGCGCTGTCCCCTCCTGGGGTGTGTGTGTGCACCCAGCCCTGCCCCCTGCTGGGGTGTGTGTCCAGCACTGGCCCACCCTCCAGCCCAGGAGCTCCCCAGGCCCCACCCCTTGCCCCCAGCCCTGCCCCATCCCAGGTGCCTCAACCCCTACCCCTGATGCTAGGTGTATTCAGGTGCTACCTCCAGGTGCAACTCCCCCATACCAGGTGCCCCAGGCCCCATTCCCCAGGACAGGTGTTTTTCCCAGGCTCCACCCCCCAGGCCAGGTGTGTCCCCCCCCAAGCCCCACCCTGTACCACATGCCCCAGGCCCTGCCTCCAGGCCAGGTGTGTCCCCCAGGCCCCGCCCCTTGCCCCAGGCCCTGCCCCATACCAGGTGTTCCAGGCGTTTGACCAGCCGCTCCAGCCGGGCGTGCAGGGCTCCCAAGTCCGGCTCCAGGGGCCGCAGCACAGGCCCCGCCCGGCGCAGCCACTCCAGGTGCTTCTGGTAGTTCTGCAGGTCCGCGCTGAGCCGTGCCAGGCCTCCGGGCACCTGGGGCAAAGAGGGGGTTACCCACGGCCACGGAGCCCCTGCAGCAGGGAGCCCCCAGGGCCTGCCCTGCAGATCTGCCAGAATCCCCCCCCCCAGCACCTGCCGGGATCCCCCTAGACCTGAGTCCCCCCGCCAGTGCAGCTGCCAGGATCCCCTACAATCAGTGGCTGAGGGGGGTGAAACGCAGACGGCCACTAGGGGCACTGCAGCCCCACTATGCGGCCAAGCATCTTCCCCTCCAGCCCTGCTGGGAGTGGGGCCGGAGGGGGCTCAGCCCCTCTGTATATAGATGGGAAGGGACGTAAGCTGAGGATAGAACCCAGGCATCCTGGCTCCCAGCCCCCCAACCACTAGATTCCCCTGCCCTCCCAGATCTGGGATAGAACCCAGGAGTCCGGGCTCCCACCCACCCCCAACCCACTAGCAGGGTGGACCCGCTCACCTGGATGTTGGCCAGCTCCACGGCGCTCATGGACAGCACGGGCAGCGTGTCCATCTTGTGCTCCCCCTCGGCCGGGTACCGGGATTTCTGGGGGAGGAAGGAGGGGATCGGATCTGGTCCAGCCCGGTCCACCCAGCCCCATCCCCTGGGAATGGCTGTGGGGCTGGGAGAGCCCTGAGTATTCTCACCACACCTCCCCCCGACACCACTCCCATAGACTTAAAGGAGATGGGGGGGGGGGGGCGGGATACCAGGGTAGATGGGTCTGGGAGGCTGGAGGGGGCGGGATACCAGGGTAGATGGGCCCAGAGTCTCATCTGGTGGTGGAGAAGGGATGCCGGGGTAGCAGGGCCCAGGGTCTGATCCGAGGGCTGGCGGGGGGCAGGTTCCAGGGTAGCTGGGCCCAGGGTCTGATCCGAGGGCTGGGGGGGGGGCAGGTTCCAGGGTAGCTGGGCCCAGGGTCTGATCTGAGGGCTGGGGGGGGCAGGTTCCAGGGTAGCTGGGCCCAGGGTCTGATCCGAGGGCTGGGGGGTGGGCAGGTTCCAGGGTAGCAGGGCCCGGGGGCTGGGGGGGGGTGGGTACCAAACGTACGAAGTGATGGAACAGGTGTTTGGTGTCACTCAGCAGGTTCTTGGCCAGGCTGATGATGGAGTCGAAGTCGGCCCGGGGGTCTGAGGGTTTCAGGCGGGGAGCAGGGAGCCCCCGCAGCCCCTCGCACAGACTCAGCAGCGCCACCAGCAGCCGGCACACATTGCCTGCGGGGGGAGAAAGAGGGGGGCTGAGAGCAGGGGCTGGGAGCCAGGACTCCTGGGTTCTCTCCCTGGCCAGCTATTAGCGCAGCTAATGCATTTATGGCAGCTAACCCCCCGCCCCTCTCCGCCATCCCAGCCATGCCCCCTGCTGCGCTGCCCCCTGCTGGCCGTGCACGCTGGCTCTGGGGTGGGGTGCGCCGCTGGACCCCACACACTGCGCCCCCCCTTCCCCGGGGGCCGCTGGTTCTCCTCCGGCGGGGGCCGGCCGCATTCCTGGGGCCAGACGGGCCGGCCGGATTCCGTGCATTCCCGCCGGCCGGGGCCAGCCCATCGCCCACGGCTTCCGGCCCTCGCCTCCCAGCCGGGCCGGCTCCCTCCGCCTCCGGCCTCCG
Source organism: Mauremys mutica (assembly GCF_020497125.1). Taxonomy (NCBI): domain Eukaryota; kingdom Metazoa; phylum Chordata; order Testudines; family Geoemydidae; genus Mauremys; species Mauremys mutica. The sequence goes on along the minus strand of NC_059086.1, from coordinate 31,912,098 downwards.
CTCCTCGCTCTGCCCCTTTCCTCGGGTTCGCTCCCTGTCGCTGTTTCTCCTTCGCCCCTCGCGCTTCCTCGCTCTCTGTCTCCACCGAGCGCGGACTCGGGACTCGGCCCCCGGGCCCGTGACGGGTGGGTTCCTTTCGCGGGAACGGGGTGGCGCCGGCGTGTGCCTAAGCCGGGCTTGGCTGGATCTGTGTCCTCGTTTTCTGGGCGGACGGGATCGGTTTGTCCCCGTCGGGCATCGTTTTTTGTGGGCTGTCAGAGGGATAAAGGTCACGGCTCTCTCTCTCGCCCCCTCCCTGTTTTCCCAGGACCCCCAGGCCCCGCCCTGCCCGGCAGTGGCTGGCTGGCAGGCGAGGTGGCTGGCAGGCTGGCGGGGATTCTCCGGCCCTGACGTGCAGCTGGCAGGGGCTGCCGGAGAAGCCGGCTCAGCTGTGGTCGGAGAGCTGCCTTTATCGCTCCTCTATCTCCTGCCTCCTTCCCTGGCTGCTTCCTGTCTGCTGCTGCCCTCAGCCAGAAGGAATCTGGGCCCGTCCCTTGCGCTAGGACCTGGGCACGGAGGAGACCCTACAATAATCAATTGGCGTGCGCTTACGAGCGACCCTACAATTACCAATCAGGCTGTGTGTACAGGAGACGCTACAACAACAAACCAGCAGGCACTCATGGCAGACTCTACAATAACAAACC